>NC_056683.1:127034782-127314782 GCF_018350215.1 Panthera leo
AGACTACGAAGCCTAGGGGTACTAGTTCCTTGCCAGTCTGCCTGGAACACCCCCTTACTGCCGGTCAAAAAGCCTCACACAAATGACTACCGACCGGTACAAGACCTCCGGGAAGTAAATAAGAGGGTCGCGGACATACACCCAACTGTTCCCAACCCATATACTCTCTTGAGCTCCTTGGCGCCCTCCAGGGTCTGGTATACTGTACTAGATTTAAAGGACGCCTTCTTCAGTCTGCCGCTGGCACCCCAGAGCCAACCCCTGTTCGCCTTCGAGTGGCATGATCCGGAGGAGGGCTACAGTGGGCAACTCACCTGGACACGGCTACCTCAGGGATTCAAAAATTCACCCACCATCTTCGACGAGGCACTACACGAGGACCTGGGTGAGTACAGAAGGGAGCACCCTGGCCTCACCCTCCTACAGTACGTAGATGACATCCTGATTGCTGCTGACACGGCCAAAGACTGTGAGCGAGGGACCCAGGACCTGCTGGCTACCCTGGGAGCTTTAGGGTACCGGGCATCCGCGAAGAAGGCTCAGATATGCAGGGAGAGGGTAAGTTACCTGGGATATATCCTGGAGGGCGGACAGCGGCGGTTATCAGATGCCAGAAAAGAAACTGTCCTAAAGATCCCTACTCCCACCTCCCGAAGAGAAGTGAGGGAATTCCTAGGATCAGCCGGCTACTGCCGCCTCTGGGTTCCAGGTTTTGCTGAGATCGCCAGGCCCCTATATGAAGCTACCAAAGAGGGGAAAACATTTAAATGGACTGAAAAAGAAGAAATTGCCTTTAATCAGTTAAAAAAGGCCCTCCTAAGTGCCCCAGCCCTGGGCCTACCAGACATTATGAAACCCTTCCACCTCTTTGTAGACGAACATAAGGGAATAGCAAAAGGGGTTCTAACTCAAGCCTTAGGCCCCTGGAACCGCCCAGTGGCTTACCTGTCTAAGAAACTAGACCCAGTGGTTGCCGGCTGGCCGCCATGCCTAAGAATTATTGCGGCGACAGCACTCCTAGTCAAGGATGCAGACAAACTGACCCTAGGACAGGAGATCTGGATCACAACCCCACACGCCATTGAAGGGGTCCTGAAACAGCCTCCTGATAGATGGATGAGCAATACACGTGTGACTCATTACCAGAGCCTCCTACTCAACCCTCCACGAGTGCGGTTCCACCCCAGTGCAGCCCTCAATCCTGCAACCCTGCTGCCCGACCCTGACCTAGGTGCTCCACTACATGACTGTGCGGGAATCCTGGAACAAGTACATGGATTCCGGATGGACCTGACCGACCAGCCCCTCCCCGATGCCGAGGCTACTTGGTTCACTGATGGCAGCAGCTTTGTGCGAGATGGACACAGGTATGCGGGTGCAGCGGTGGTCACCGAAATGGACACCGTATGGGCGGAGGCTCTACCCTCCGGAACGTCAGCCCAGCGAGCGGAGCTCATAGCCCTCACCAAGGCGCTGATGCTGGGAGCTGGAAAACGGCTTAACATCTACACAGACAGCCGTTATGCATTTGCCACAGCTCATATTCATGGGGCAATTTATCAGGAGAGGGGGTTACTGACGGCAGAAGGACGGACTATAAAAAATAAGCAGGAGATACTTAACCTGCTTACGGCCTTATGGCTTCCTGCCAAGCTAGCCATTATCCACTGCCAAGGGCACCAAAAAGCTGATAACCCAGTAGCTAGAGGTAATCGAAAGGCTGACCAGGCAGCCAAGGCAGTAGCCCTTACTCCAGTCCCCACCATGACCATACAACTACCAGACCCGGGAGACCCAGTTTTACCAGACCAGCCCAAATACTCCCAGGAGGAGTTACAGCGGATCAAGAAACTCCCCATGGCCCAGGAGATAAAGGGATGGTGGTATACACCTAACAAGGAGCTCGTGCTGCCAGACCGGCTCGGAGTCTCAATATTAGAGCACATGCATCGGTCTACTCACATGGGGGCCCGAAAATTAAAAGACTTAATCCGACATGCCGGAATCAAGATTCACCAACAGGACACCAAAATAGAGCAAGTTGTATCTGCCTGCAAGACCTGCCAACTCACCAACGCGAAAGCCACATCAAATAAAAAAGGAACCAGGCTCAGAGGCACCAGACCGGGAGCCCAATGGGAAGTCGACTTCACTGAAGTCAAACCAGGAAAGTATGGTTATAAATATCTTTTAGTATTTACAGACACCTTCTCTGGCTGGGTGGAGGCATACCCAACCAAGCATGAAACGGCTCAGACGGTGGCTAAGAAGCTACTAGAAGACATCTTACCCAGGTATGGTTTTCCTGCCATGGTAGGATCAGACAATGGACCAGCTTTTATCTCTCAGGTAACACAGGCAGTAGCCAAGGCGGTGGGGGCAAACTGGAAATTACATTGTGCTTATAGGCCCCAGAGCTCAGGACAGGTAAAAAAAATAAATAGAACCCTAAAAGAGACCCTTACCAAATTAACCATGGAGACTGGCGGGGACTGGGTGACTCTCCTACCGTACGCCCTTTACCGGGTTAGAAACACTCCTTACACTCTGGGTTTTACTCCCTACGAGATCATGTTTGGCAGGCCACCCCCTGTTATTCCCAGCCTTCGAGCTGAACTTCTTGCAGAGTTTAAAGATCAAGAACTTTTTCTTTCCTTGAGAGGGCTCCAGAGGGCGCACGAGGACATTTGGCCGCGCCTCCGTGCCATCTACGAGGCTGGCCAGACCCTGACACCTCATCAGTACAAGCCGGGAGACTGGGTCTATGTCAAGAGGCACCACCGAGAGACTCTCGAGCCGCGCTGGAAGGGACCCTACACTGTAGTGCTGACAACCCCCACCGCTCTCAAAGTAGACGGCATCGCGACCTGGGTCCATCACACCCACGTTCGGCCAGCGGACCCCTCCTCGATCCGGAAGGACTTCGTCACGCGATGGGCCATCAGTCGGGACCAACACAACCCGCTCAAGCTCAAGCTCAAGCTACAGCACATTCGACCCACCTAATATTGGTAACTCTGTTAACTCTGCTTGTCATTGCTCATGCTACCGGGAGTCCCCACACCCCCCAAAACATCACCTGGCAGATCATAGATACCAGCTCAGGGACAATACTTAATTAGACCTCCCAGAGCCACCCCAGGGACACATGCTTCCCAGAACTTGGCGTAAACTTCTAAACTCTGTTCCCCTTGTCACCATAAATGCAGCCGGACCCATGATTGGGTCCGTAAGTTACATGACAAGGGGGGAATGAAAGGGCGGGCCTATGCCGGCCGACTCCATCTTGTTCTGTGTCCTTCACCTTGACCACACCTCCTCCCCTTGAGTAACCCCCCCCCTCACCTGTCTAACAGGACTCGGACCCTTCCCCAGCCAATCGGCTGAGGCCACAGCCGTTACCTCACCAACTGCCCCTGGGCCCCAATAAAACCTTTGTCCTTTTGAAACTCGCTCTCTCTCCCTGGTATCTCACCGCTGCGTCGGTGCAGGTAGGGGATTGAGCTCGAGCTAGCTCGAATAAAGGTTCTTTTGCTTTTGCATCGGACTCGGCTCCCTAGTGGTCTTTGGGGATCACGAATTCTGGGCATAACAGTCTTAACTTTCCAAATAGACTGTAAGTTCCTTTAAAACAAAGATTTTTATCCATGTAATAAACTCATTAAGTTATACAACTCACAACATGTTGAGATGTTTATATTTTAACTATTATGCATAATTAATGAGTGCTCATTTTAAAAAATCAGTTATTTCAAATAATTCATTAATTATTGCCATGTATGAGAAATTTATAAATAATTGATACCAGGTAGTAGGTAAATATAAAAGGATTAGAGGAGTCTTGTGGAAATTAATATCCATAGAGATATACTTATGAAGTTATCAGAAGGTCCTCAGGAGCTACCAGTAGACCACCACTTACAAGGTGAGATCTGCTGTTAGGGTGTTATTGCCGCCACCTCTGTTGCCCCCCAATCTGACTCTTCATGCCCATCAAGCAAGTGAATGAACGCTTGTATGCAGAGCCCAACTACTGTCATTGTATGTAAACACTGACAAATCATGATCTCACTACTAACTTCCACAGTGACAAAAGATGCCTCTGACTGACTTCTTCCCTGAAATCTCATATGAAAGTATTTTCTTGATGGATCAATTTTGCACAAAGAAACCTAGCTGAAATGGAATCTGAAAAATGCTGTTTTTAACTTTCCAACATCTTAAATTGGAATAGAAGGGAACTAAAATTGAGCAAATCAGTCCACAATCTCCTCTCTCTCTCTCTCTGTCTGTCTCTCTCTCTCTCTCTCTCTCTCTGTCTCTCCCTCCCTCCCTCTCTCTCTCTTTTTCTGTGTGCTCTACTTCCCCAATACTGGTCATCTTTTTTCACTCAATAGATACTAGTCTCCTTGATAAAAAACTGGAGTCAACAGAATTAGAAGACAAGCCGCAGATTGGGAGGAAATATTTGCAAAGGATATATCTGATAAAGAACTGTTATCTCAAATGCACAAAGAACTCTTAACATTCAACAAGAAGAAAATGAAAAACTAGACATAAAAATAACAAAAAGCTCTGGACACTTCACCAAAGACAATACACAGATGTCAAATAAGTATATTAAGCATGTAAAATTACATATGCTCAAAACCATATGTCATTAGGAAATTGAAAATTAAAACAATGAAATACTACTACTCAACACAATGGCCAAAATCCAGAACACTGACAACACCAAACACTGGTAAGGATTAATGTGGGAAACAAAGGCAGAAGGAAATGGCAGATAAAATTAAATTTACTTATAATCTGCAGCCCATTGGCAAATACTTGAGGCTGGCAGAGTAAAACATTTCTCTAGGAACTCCCTACCGCCTTAATGCTAATGCTTTGCTACAGGGAAAAACCTTAGCTTGACAACAGCTAGGCCTCCAGGATCCAATGAGTCCTTTTCAGCATATGAAAATCACATTGGAAACCTGCCCTTGACTTTACCTCCCCCAACTCCCAAGTATGTCTTCATGGTCCCAGGGAAGCTCTTTCTGCCCAGGGATCCTGTCCCCATGCCTTTGCACCAAAGATGTATCCAAGAATTCTATCTGGGCTGTTGGCTCTGGACCCCATGAACCCCACTATCACCCCAAAATCTCATCATTTATCTGGTGCCCAATATGTGGGGCTACTAGGAGTGTTTTTATCTGGACTCTGAGCTTCAGTGCAAGTTCGGTGAGTACTTCTCTTTTCTTCACTTACTCTCATTTCAGGGGCTTTTTGAGAAGTATGGTCTTATTGGAACACTTTCATGTCTATTGCTCAGGCTGCAATTCTCTAGCACTACTTTACAGGGCTACTCTACAGGGAGGAGAAAGACTGCCTTTTGGCCGAAGTTAGTACCCTGGCTGGAATGGTAATAAGACCCAGAAACTTGATGCCCTTTCTTTATTCTTGTCCTTATATAAAGTTGTCTGTCGGGAATGGGACAGTCACCTAAGTGACTAGCATGGCTGCTAATCTTAAGAGTACCGTGTGAGGTTTCCTCCTCATTGGTCTAACGTGATCTCCTCCACATCTCTTGTCTAGCTGCTTCTGGCCACAGGACCTCCACTGGGAGCCTGCCGTCAGCTCCGGACCCCACAAACCCCACTATAACCCCCAAAAACTTCATCAAGGATGCAGAGTGAAAGGAACTTTCATCCACTGCTAGTGGGAGTACAAAATGGCACAGCCACTTTAGAAGACAATTTGGTACTTCCTTACAAAATTAAACACTATATAATTGTACTTGGGTATAGCAAAAGGAGTTGAAAACTTATGTCCACAAAAAGAAAAAAAAAAATCTGCACACAGATGTTTACTGAAGCTTTGTTCATAATTTCCAAAACTTGGAAGCAACAAGATATTTTTCAGTATGTGGATGGATAAACTGTGATATATACAGACAAAGGAATATTATTTAGTGCTGAAAAGAAATGATCTTGCAATGAAAAGACATGGAAGAACCCTACATGTACATTGCTAAGGCAAAGAACAGAATCTGATAAGGCTACCTATTCTGTGATTCCAACTATATGATCTTCTGGAAAAGGCAAAACTACGGAGACAGTAAAATGATCAGTGTTTGCTAGGGGGTGTAAAGAAGGAATGAATAGGGGAAACACAGGACTTTGGGGGGCGTGTAAATATTCTGTACAATACTATAGTGATGGATACATGTCAATATACTTTTGTCAAACCCATACAATGCACAACACTAAGAGTGAAATCTAATGTAAACAATGGACTTTGAGTGATTAAGACATGTCAACATAGTTTCAGCAATTTCAAGGTGGCTTCAGCAATTTTAACAAATGTAACATTCTGCTCTGGGATACTGTTGGTGAGGGAGGCTTTGTGTGTGTTGGGGCAGGGAGTAAATGGAAACTATTTTCTACTCAATTTTGCTGTGGATTTCAAAACTAAAAGTATATATAATCTAAAAATTACAATATTTTAATAAAAAATGGGAGGGCAGTGAAGAGAACACCAAACATGAGTCTGATGATTAAATAACTATAGGAATTTACTTTTAGGATGGCAATTAAGATGATGAATTCAGGAAATTCTCACTGAATGTAAGTGCATTGAAAAAGAAGATATTTAATTGACCTCTAAACACAGATTGGAAAGAGTATTAAATCACATGTCATCTACCCTGTAATTTCCTTAAGGATTTTATTGATGTTCCTCAGTACCATCTTCTCTGAGTATCCATCTTACCATTAGTGGTTTTGGTGAATTAATGATTGTGAGGTTAGGAATATTATTATTTAAAAAAATTTTTAATGTTTATTTTTGAGAGACAGAGAGACAGTGCAAGTGGGAGAGAGAGAAGGAGACAGAATGTGAAGCTGGCTCCAGACTCTGAGCTGTCAGCACAGAGCCCAATGTGGGGCTCAAGCCCACACACTGTGAGATCATGAACTGAATTGAAGTCAGACGCTTAAACCAACTGACCCAACCAGGTGCCCCAGGAATGTTATTTTCTAAGATATATACAAATAAGTTAATATAATTGTGGGCAAATTATACATCAATGTTACTTTCTAGAAAATGGAATAATACATAATTAAACATAGATATGCCATTACGTTTTCATGACTTGTAATTTGGTGGCTTTGATATTAACATGAAAAGGTATACAATTCTGTTGAAAAAATTATATAAAACGGCTTTGGTAGGACACAGTGATATAGGATTTTGGTTTGGTTTTTTTGTTTGTTTGTTTGTTTGTGAGGTTTTTTGGCATATGGTTTAGGTTTAATCTGCACTGCTCATCTGCCTTGCAGAAAAGAGGTTTTAAGTGGGACTTTCTTTTCTTTGTACTTAAAGTAGCCTGGTTACTGGAAAATATTCTTTATATGAGCCAACTGGTTTTTTTAAAAGCCAAAGAACATTTACACTTGGTTTGTATATGGACTGAAATGATTAAGGTAAAGAAAGAGTGAAAATATTTTGCTATAAAGGAGTTAAATTTAATGCCCATAGACAGACTGAAGAATCTGGTGTTTCCTTTAATCTGTCAATGTGATCCTCAACTCAGGATCAACATACTTGTTAGTATTTGACAACGTACTAAACATGATATTGACATTATGTGTAGATATCTGTATTGTTTTAAGGTCGAGTAGCAGACATTCACAACCAAACACCATTTGTGATGAGTAATATCAATTGACTAAATTCTTCATTTAGGGGAAGTGCCATTTGAGATCACCTCTTCTATTGTATAAATGTTTTCTTCTATTTTGTTTGAATCTCAGTGTTTCATCATTATCTGAATTAGCTGCACCAGATCGATTCCTTTTATCCTATTTTATCTAACTTGAGGGCCAGCTACTCAAAGACCATAATTGAGATTCTAGAAAACATCTTCAATATTGTTGTCTCCCTGGCTTCCAACTCTGTTTTCAGCATATAGTTTCCTTGTTACAAAAATACATCATGAATTGAAAACAATAAAAAGGAATTGATAAAGCATCTAAATAGATCACAAAGTTGATGGTTCTTCATTGATTGCCTCATGCCTGTATTGTTAGCTGTGGTTACGACAGACCGTGTCATGGGTACAAGCCTGAAATACCCGACGGTAATTATTTTTTTTACAAATACTTCATGAGAAATTAGACAATCAAGATTCAGTAATTTTTTTTAAAGCAGTTCAGCTGAATTCAGAGAAATCACCAAACTGCCGGTGAGTTATTAAGGGATACCATAGAAACATATTTTAGAAAATATTAGAACATTATTGTTCAGAGAGCTACAAAGCGCTGCTCTGGAATTTTCAACAAGACAGGCGTCATTCAAGTGATGAATTTATAGCTAGAAATAAAGTGCCCTTTACCATAAGTTCTTAACTCCTATGTGCACAGTGCCACCAACAGGAAAGACATGAACTATCAAATAATAATGCACTTAATTTTCAAAAGGAAACCAGAGACGTTCAATAATCTTCAGAGCATAAAAAGAATTATTCTCTACTATGGCATATATTGAAACCATTCTAATTTTGAATGCTAACATTAGAGTTTAAATAACCTTATTCTGCTTTATCTCTAATCTAGAACAACATTCTTCATCAGGATATCTTGTGGTGATATTCAAATGTTTTCAACATGGACCACAGTAAGACTTTTTTTTTTTTAAATTATGACCTAGAACATATATATATGCACCTACAAACAAGCAAAAATAAAACTCCAGAAAACAATATTTACACTTACTATATGTAATATACTTGATATTTCATATTTCTCTGCCTTCTGATGGAATAACCTCCATCACTACTGCATTCTCATAGAGTAAGCTCCATGAGTGCCTTGCTTAATAAAGGTACCCATATAAACATCCGGGGCTTTAGTCAGTGCCAAGTCCATACTTAATTATATGCACTGAATAAATGTGAGAATCTTCCCAGCAGCTCAAGACGAGCATAAAAATTCTGCCCGTTGAAATTATTTCTTTGAATTTTGAAATACTTTGGGAAAAAAAGTTAAAATCTTAAGCAATAAGTGATAAAATTAGGTACTGGCATTTGAAAGCAAAGTTCTTTGGGAATACAACCCAGGTGGAGAACCGGAAGGAGAAGTGGGAAAAGGAGTCAGAAACTCTGATAGACATTTGGTTTATTAAAAAATAACACACTAACATACTTACCAGTCTGTTTTTTTTTTCCTTTTGTGTGGTGGTTCTCTTAATTCTTACATTTGCTAAGAGGTAGATTTCCCCAGGCCGTTCTACAGATATCATATAGGTAGCTTTGATGCTTCTGATGTCTATTAACCAAAAGATATATTGATAACAGTTCACAGAATATGACCATGAGGAAAATAGTTTTCCTTTTGTAACTGAATCAAGTCTCGCCGAAACATACCTTATTTAAAATTATATTTTAGCTAATCATTTTATGACCTTAGCATTTTTAATAATATCTTTAATACATATTCAATACTAAACTCCATTGTATGTATATATGTACATAGATGGATACAGGCATATTTCAACAAGAGAAACATCATATATATTGAAATACCATAAATACACACATATTTATTTTTTAACAGTAAAAATACTTTTTAAAAATTGTATAAATCATTTTTTTCTGTCACAGTGAACTACATTTACAAATTATAAAATTTTAAAATGCAACAGGATTCGTGCAGGAAATAAGTACTGTGTATTAAATGTTAGGCCTTTAAAAAGCTGTCCCAAAGGACAAGTTACAGATACCTACCACAAGGGGGCTCAGTAAGGAGGAAAAGGGAAGAAAACAGAGCACGATATTTTAAAAAGAAGAAATACGAAAATGCCATGTCATAGTTTAAAGATCCTCTCCTCTCTCTAGAAAATAAGAATTAAAAAGTGAAAGTTTCCGAGAGGAATTGCTGAGAGTTCTGATTTATCATGCACCCCACCTACACTGTTACAGGAAAACTGAATTGACATTACTCAGGAATCACAGCAGGGTAATTTCTAGACAATGCAATGATTAGTACACTTAAAAATGATTTTACAGATTCATACACAACTTTATAAATACAAAGCTAAAGATCTTTCTTAAAAGGGAAGAGTATAATCAGTGTGGATAATGAGGCTTCTTTTACTTCCTCTTTCTCCTTTTTTCCTCTTTGGCCTTTTCCTGATTCTTCTCTTTCTGTTATTCTCCTCCTCCTTCTCTTTCTCCTTTCCCCTCCACTTCCACATTTTCACCTTTCTTTTCATATAAAAATACTTTTGTTCATGGTATAATGCAAAGTTCAGAGGGGCTGGCATCAGGCATAGTTGTTGAAGTTTAGTGTTTTGTAGGACTTTGGATGTATTATTTAATATTTATAAGCACTGGTTTCTTAACCAGTAAGTTTTACAAACACATCCTTCAGGACTGGGAGAATGGTTGATAATATATGTATAACACCCATCACAGTAACTAGAAATTATTGATTCCTGAATAATAGATGTTTTTATTATGATGATGAGTTTTAACGATTTTACGAATATGAAATTATACAAATGAAGTTATTTAATCTAGTTTTTGTTGTCTTAATTTTCTTAATATTCAGAAGTGTATTATCATTTTACCCTTTCAGTGTAAAATCCTATAAAACCTTTCTGCATTAAGAATGAAAAATTACAGGTATACACTGCTGATATGCAACCACAGTCAAGTATACGGGAGCTTTAGTACACAGAATTCATACACATTTGAAGATTTCAGAAAAAAAAAAAAGATTTCTTGGTAGAAAGCAAGAAAAGAAATGACTCAAATGATTTCATAAAAAAGGCACTAAGTATTGAATTAAAATATACAAGACTGGGAGAATGTCTGTAAGACAGTGTAACGATATATGATATTATGAATTTGCCAAAACTCCAAAAAATATACTATACAAAGTGCAATGCATAAAGTATAACCTTTAGTTAATATTAACCACTGATATTGGTCCATTAATTGTAACACATGTACCACCAACGAGAGAAGTTAAAACAAGGGGAAATTGTGAGTAGGGATGAGAAGAAGGGAGTATATGAGAACTCTCTGTATTTTCTGTTCAATATTTCTATAAACCTAAAAATGTTCTGAAAATAAAGCCTATTATTCTTTTAAAAATCTATACATATTGTTCCAACAAAGGCTGTTTAACACATTTATTTGTTGAAGACAGGCCATTTATTTCTTCATGCAAAGCATTAAGGTCAAATTTAGACTGTGAGATTTAAATTACTATTATATTTGGTATTTAACATCTACCCATATTTTTTCCTACTATGGTTATACAGATATGCCTAAACTTGAATTGAGAAAATTTAAGATTTTGTTTCAGACAGACTAGTCTTTAAATTATTACTTATAATAAAATAGCAATCCTAGTATTGACTTATTTATTCAGCACTGTCTCTGTTCCAAATACTATGCTAGGTACTTTTACAAGCATCATAAAAAGCTTTTCATAATTTCTAAGGGAAAAATCATGATCAAGAAAGACTTCTACTCTGAGTGATATTTATGTACTATTATAACCTGAAGAATTACATAAACGAGATGCAAAGAATTATTTTAGCTTCATTTAAAATCAATGATTTAATAATAGTACTCATTCTGGGCTCTGTGTCACTCTGTGTTTGTAAGATTATGATTAAGATAAAGCTGTGTTAAATATTCATTCCATTAGAAATATTTATATAAATTAGATGTATTTTATTACACACCGGTAAATCAGAGTTTCAACTCAAAAATTCACAAGAGACTATTGGTACTGTGATTATTTCTGAAACTAGAATAAAAATATAGAGTGAAAAGTATTCAATATGTTCCTTTTTCATTTTATATCTCTTTGTCACAGAGCATACTTATTGTGGGAATATTAAATTACAAACACTTAGTGAAACTATACCTTAGTATATCAGCCTAGAAAAGAGTGTTTTTAGAAATCAGTGATATCTATATAAAAAAAATACTTTATTTGGAATAACACAAATATGTCACTCTAAGTTTAGATCTTTACGGGTGCCTGAGTTGTTAAGTGTCCAACTTGGGCTTGGGTCATGATCTCATAGTTAGTTTGAGCCCACATCGGGCTCTATGCTGACAGCTCAGAGTCTGGACGCTGCTTAGGATTCTGTGTCTACCTCTCTCTCTGCTCCTTCCTTGCTCACACACACTCTATCTCTCAAAAATAAACATTAAAAATATTTTTAAGCTTAGATATTTAAAACATTCAGAAAAATCACTAAGTTACACATATAAAGAACAATCAATGGCATAATACAAACCTATAATTGGGCATATAAAGAAAATATCAACTAGAGAAGTCAAGTGTTGTGCCAAAGATTTATCTGGCCTGGCTGCAAATGGTCTATTGTAACATGATCAAATGGCCCTGCTCCTACGGGGAAAAAGAAACAGTATACGATCATTGGTTCTGATGTTTTTAAAAATAACAACAACAAAACAAACCAAAAAAAAAAGTCTTGTCTATTGTTTTGTTTTGCTTTTTTGCAGACATCTTGTAACTCATCAAATTTCCATTTTAGAAATTTAGTCATACTTCAAATAAGTAATCGTACCATAGTTGACAGATGCTAGCCTTCCATCATTATTCAGTTTATCTACACCAAATCACTTTATAGGGTATTTAAAATATATATTAACTCAATTCTTTTTGGGGTCCCTCCTTCTGGCACAAAGTTATTGTCCCACACGACTTTATGTGATCTTATATGGCCTTATATCTTTGACTCCAATGTCCCAATTAGAAAAGTGAAATAAAGAGCCTCCCTTTCTAAAGTAATGGCTTGTCTAAGAGAATCTAACTACTGAATAGTCCAAAATACCAATTCACCAAAACAAGTACTTTTTTAGTTTAAAAATGACCTTGAATCAAAAAGCTCTCAAAATAATTTGAAATAGCATATTAGAAACCTTGACAATACAAAGTATTGCTGTTTTTATTCAGTAAGAGATTATTTATAATTAATTTTCTCATCTTGAAAAGGTCAATGTAGATGAAAATACCACATCATCCTTAGTATTCGTAAAACTCTATTGCCAAACTGTTAGCCCAACGATGCACACAACACTGGTTCACTAATTTAATCATAATCAGAGAATCTTGGGGGGGAAAGACTTGCTGAAGCCTGCTTACTTATTGTCTAACGGAGGGAATCAAGGGCCATATGATCATTTCTTAAAATCCATGAAACAGGAGAAGAGTGAGGGAGGAGAAGGAGAGGAAAACAAGAGAGGGACCCTATAGGCTATGTTGTGTCCATTTCGTATTGTTTAATACAGTTATGTATTCCCTACTTTGTGCAGCTCACTAAATATTGGCATCTGCTCAATTCAGCAATCAGTTAAATTATTCTTCTCCACAACAGAGGGATCAAAAGGGAATGGAAAAGTGGACATGAAGGGTAACTCTCAAACTCTTCTTCCAGGGCCATAAAGAGCTATGATACATAGAGGATAAAGTCCTCCATTAAATATATTTGATATATTTTCAGCAACAGTTACAGCTATTCACCAGCTATTTATAAAAAAGCAAAAAATAAACTTTATTTAAATCATTCCATTTAGGTGAAAAAAGTTTCTAAATGGGAACATTCCTAATCTCTTTTCAGATTCATCATTCTCAAGAAAAACTTCAGAAATGTATTAATCAAGAATATTGTTTGCCACAAAAAAGATTTTGTGAATACTGTCTAAAAATAATTGATTGACTTCTGATCAATTGACACCACAAAACTCATGGCAATCTTATTGGATGCAACACATCTTACAATAGGGTCTGCAACATTATTCACAATGCCTCTGTCTATAATCAATTCTTGAGATCTTCACACAATTTTAAACCAAATAAGGTATTTTCTTTTAAGGAATCACAGAATTGATCTAATTGTTCCTGACATTTGTTCTAATCTAAATGTTTCCGACATTTTTTTTTTTCTGAAATGTTGGCACCTATAGCAGGTGAAATAGCTGTTCCAGTGGACTTTATAAACTTTACATATGGCAAACTGGAAAAATATTCTATAGGCTTAGATAATACAGGTTATTAGTTAAAAAGCAAACCAAAGAAGCAAACTGGAGTAAAAAAAAAAAAAGCATAAAATAGGGTTGTTGGGGTTTTTTTGTAATTTTTTTATTTTTTCTTAGTCTTATTTCAGAGAGAGGGAAAGAAAATCCCAAGCAGGCTCCACAAAGTCAGCACAGACCCTGATGCAGGGGTCAAACTCCTGAAACATGAGATCATGATCTCAACAGAAATCAAGTCTGATGCTTAAACGACTGAGCCCCCAGGTGCCCCAAAATAGATTTTTTTTTATATTTCAAAAACATTTTATCAATAGACTCTAAGCCAAGAAATAAAAGCAGAGATAAAAAGCTGAACAAATTAAAGTTTATCTTGATGAAACAAAAAACTACACTTTATGATTAATTTCATTAGAAAATATGCATGGTCTAAGGGGAGAGAAGAAAGTCATGTTCATAAATCTTTCTTCTAGTTTAATTAAATAGTATATATGTTCTGCTGTATTTAGTTCTTTCTGGATTGAAAAGGTAAACACTGTCTAATTCTCCAGTGTTTCATGGAACCAAGATGTTGTACAAAAACAAAAATAATTGTTAACATGATAGATTATAAGACCTTTGCTTTATTCAAACTTATTTGAATTCAAGACTATTTTAGAAGGAAGGAGAAGTGCACTGAGAGACGAAAGTGTATACGTTCACATTTTCAAAAGGCTTAATATATCTCCTGCTCATGGACCCTATTTAAGAGTTTCACTCTAGTGGTTATTTTTAATATAGTCTACATACTCTATTTGCACGTTCCTGCTATCTTTATGGCTAATTATAAGGAATTTCAAATTCCATTACCTTCACTTAATAATTAAAAATTAAAATTATATGGTTTAATATAAGAATGGTGAGATATTGTATTCTTGAGTTAAAATTAAAATTCCTTTTAGTATTTTTTATACAACCAGTAAATATGTTGATGAGTAACTCAGATTATAAGGAAGAATACATACATATATATAAATATATAGTTAAATTTCTAACAAGAAATATGTTATATATATATATACATATATAATATAAATAACATATACAGTTTTAAAATACTTTCACACACTTGTTAATCACTAAGAATGCTCTGTGTTTATAAATAACTAAAAGTAAAGATGTCACATGAGATGAATGTCAAATGAATATATTCTGGTCCCAGGTGTCCATTCTACCATTCCTCCTTATCACTTCCATCCAGTAAGAAATTTCCCCTTGGAGATATCCTTGTGCTATATAGGGTTACTACTAATTTCTTAGCACTGGTCAATGCATAAAACTCTTGCCTCCTACTCTTCACCAAAACAGAGCTTCCTATATCGCATGTTACATAAAAATGGGGTTATGATATCATTCTTTAAATAGATTAATCCAGATTAACAGGCCAGATAGCTCATATTGATGTGTCCCTGGTATTAGTGCAACATTTAAAATGATAGAAATTTTCTTATTTATATACTTTAGGATATGCAGTGTGTTTTATGTTTGATAAGCAAATGAATAAATAAATGTCCCACTAGCCAAGTAGATAAAATTCATGAGTGACAGCAGGTCAGATGGAAGAGAAGTGAGGAAGGAAGAAAGGAAGGTTAATTTTAAACAGGTTGCCTTTTCTACAACATATATTTAATCATATTACGTCAGCAGGCTCCTACCTAATTCATCTACAAAGAGATATTTTTCTCGGCGTAATGTTTTCATGTCAATGGGTTTTGGATAATTTGGTAGGCAGAATACCCTACTGTCACACTTATGATCATGTTGTATGATATACCAAAAGAGAGATTATTAAGGTAGTCTAATCTAATAACATGACTTCTTAAAAGCAAAAAAAGAAAAAGGAAAGAGAAAAGAAAAACCCCCACCAAAAACATTTTCTAGCTAGTGGTCAAAGAAGTTAAAATTCCAGGAAAGACTCAAATGTGCCACTAATGCACATGTGGGAAGGGGCTATGTGGAAAACATAAAATGAAAATGAACTTGGAAGAGGATCAGAGTCCCCAGATTTGGCCTGGTGAGTCCAGAAGCCACTCATGTCATGCCAGGCTTCAGACCTACCAAAACTGGAAGGGAATAGATTTGTGTTGTTTAAAGCTGCTGCATTTGCAGTAACATGTTATGCAGCCATTGGGAACTAATACAATAGGATTGACTCATTCTTCTTCAAGGTAAAAACAGAAATGCATCCTTTGTAACTGCAGCTTTGAACAGTGCTGGTAGGAAAAGTATCTTTTTGTTTAGGGTTTTGTGGTGTTTTTTGTTTGTTGCTTGTTTTTTGAGAGAGTATGAGAGCGGGTGCACACACAAGTGAGTGGGAGAGGAGCAGAGGGGGAGAGAGAGAGAATGTTAAGCAGGCTCCATACCCAGCACTGACCCCAATGTGGGGCTTGAACTCACGACCATGAAACGATGTCTTGAGCTGAAATCAAGGGTCCAGACATTTACCCACTGAGCCACCTAGGCACCTCCACCACTATGTTTAGGGGTTTTAAGACTGATGGACATGGCCAGAAAAGTGACCCCCCATATCTTTAATGAAATTTTCAAGAATAGGACAGAAGATATTTGATACCTGAGCCTTTATGAAGCCTTTATACAATATGTTCTAGTCTGCAATTACATTATTCAAAATCATCAAATCAATGTAACATTTGTTTTGCTGGTAATTATCTGAGGTAGTGTCTAAAATTAAATTAATCAGTGACAAAAACACCATATTCATTTGTCAGAGAACCACATATCAATCAATGTACAAATCAATGAATGTTAACTCCTAAGTATTCATGAAATGCAAAGTTAAAACATAATACCTCTCACCCACAAGACTGGCCAAAATTTGGATTTAAAAATACATAACATTGTTAAGATATGGAGAAATAGTAACACTCATACTCTCTTGAGGTATGTGAGACTTTAGAAAGAATTTGAGATTACCTAATAATATTTAGCATGGGCATACTCTAAGACACATAAATTCCACTTCTGGGTTTAAATTACAGAGAAACTTTTGGATGCCTTTACAAGAAGACAAAAAAAATGTTGATTAGAATACCTGAGCTCCTATTTGAAATAACAAAACAACACAAGGCAAAAAAAAAAAAAAAAAAAAAAACCCTAAATTCCCGTTGACAATAGAATTGATAAATAAATTATGTAGTATTCATATATTCAGCATTCTCTAGATGAATGAAAATGAAGTAAAACAAACACTAACTTGAATAAATGAAAATTCACTGCGAATGTATACCATATAATTCTAAAAGTTCAGAAACAGGCAAGAGTATATATATATAAAAAAATAAGGAAATGATAAGAAAACACAGGCTAATAGATACCTTAAGTTGTGGGAATGCTATGCTTCTTCAGTGTGTGATTTTTAATATAAACTATATAAACTATATCTCTTCATTTTATTCTTAGTGCTGTGTTTATAAGCATCATTAATTATCATACTCTGATTTGAAAAAATATAATTCCACTAAATGTGGTATCTCTATATAAAGATATAGATATCCAAATTTCCATCTGGTACCATTTTCCTTCTTCCTGAAGTACTTCCTTTAACATTCACTGGAGTTGAAGGTTTTTTAGCAAAAGTTTTTCTCATTTTTTAGTTCCCTTAACACATCTTCATATTTTTCTTTCTTTTTTAATTGAGGTGTAATTGACACATAACATATTAGTTTCAAATGTACAGCATAATGATTTGATATTTATATACACTGTGAAATGATCACCACAATAAGTCTCAACATCCGTCACCACAGTTACAATTATTTTTCTTGCAATAACTTTTAAGCCACTCTCTTAGCAACTTTAAAACATGCAATATTGTATTATTACATGTTAAATTAATTATTACATATTAAAACACATAACTATAGTTACCTTGTATATTATATCCCCATGGCTTATTTTATATACCTGGAAGTTTGTACCCTTTGACTCCTTTCATCCATTTCACTTACCTCTCCTTCTCCCCAGCCCATCTCTCCCAACTACCAATCTGATCGTTGTATCTAAAGCTTAGGGTTTTATCATTTTATTCTTTTCTTTCTTATATTCCACATGTAAGTGAGATCATGCAATAGCTTTCTCTGTATTATTTCACTTAGCAGAATGCTTTTGAGGTCCATCCACATTGCACAAATGGCAAGATAACTTTCTTTCTCATGGCTAAATAACATTCCAATGTGTGTATATGCATGTGTATTATAATTTCTTTATATTTGTCTATCAGTGGGCACTTGGGTTTTTTCCATATCTTGACTATTATAAGTAATGTAATGAACAGGGTGGTGCAGATATTTCTTTAGGATAGTGACTTTGTTTTCTTGGGATAAATACCCAGAGGCAGAATTGCTGGATCATATAATAGTTCTATTTTTAACTTTTTTTGTCATCTCCATACTGTTTTTCAGAGTAGCTGCACCAATGTACATTCCTAACAATACTACACAAGGATTCCTTTTTCTCCACATTCTCATCAACACTAGGGTGATGCTGAACATCTTTTCATGTACCAGCTGGTCATTTGTATGTCTTGGAAAAATGTCTCTTTGGATCTTCTGCCCATTTTTAATAGGATTATTTTTTTCTATTGAGTTCTTTATACGTTTTGAATATTAACCCCTGATATGGCATATGATTTGCATCATCTTCATTTCTGAAAGATATTTTTGCTGGAAATACATTCCAGTTATTTTTTCTTCTTTTTTATTCCCCTAGCAGCCTTTTGAAACATTCATATTGTATTTTGGTTTGCATAGTTTCTGATGAGAAGTCTACAGTCACCCATTTACTTAAAACTTGGGAGAGCACATGCGTCTCTCAGTTGGTTAAGTGTCCACCTCTTGGTTTCAGCTCAGGTCATGATCTCACAGTTTCATGAGTTCAAGCCCCACATTGGGCCCTAATAGCATGGAGCCTGCTTGTGATTCTCTCTCTCAGACCTCTCTCTGCCCTTCCCCTGCTCATTCAGTCTCTGTCTTTCTCAAAAATAAATAAATAAACTTAAAACAAAAATTTAAAAAATTTTAAACTTGGAAAAGTCCAGGAACATATGGCTTACCTACTAAATTCTTCCAAATGTCAAGACTTCTTATGCAAACACTTCTAAGGAACAGTAAAAGATGGAAATGTCCCCTATCCTTTATGAGTTAACCTATTTTTTTAATAAAAATTATTGTCAAATTGGCTAACATACAGTGTGTACAGTGTGCTCTTGGTTTTGGGGGTAGATTCCCATGGTTCATCGCTTACATACACCACCCACTGCTCATCCCAGCAAGTGCCCTCCTCAATGCCCATCACCCATTTTTCCCTCTCCCCTCACCCCCCCCCCATCAACCCTTAGTTTGTTCTCTGTATTTAAAAGTCTCTTATGGTTTACCTCCCTCCCTCTCTGCTTGTTACTATTTTTTCCCCTTCCCTTTCCCCATGGTCTTCTGTTAAAGTTTCTCAAGATCCATATATGAGTGAAAACATATGATATCTGTCTTTCTCTTTTTTTCAAGTTTATTTTGAGAGCAAGTGAGTAAGGGAGGGACAGAAAGAGAGGGAGAGAGAGCCAAGCAGGCTCCGTGATGACACAGCAGAGCCCCCATATGGGGCTTGAACCCATGAACAGTGAGATCATGACCTGAGTCGAAATCAAGAGTCAGACACTTAAGTGACCAAGTTACCCAGGACCAAGTCCTGAGTTAACAATCTTAATAGCAAAACATGAAATAACATTCTGAGGAAGAAAAATTCCAGACAAACTCATGTGCATAGATGCAAATTTAGTAAACTACCCAATAATATAAAATAGGATAATATATCATCATCTAGTTTTATTCCAAAAATAAATGGTTGTCCAACATTTGAAGATCAATCAGTGTGATTCACCACAATATCAGAATAAAAGGAGAAAAATAATCTTAAGAAATTCAGAAAAAGTATCTGACAGTATTTAACACCTATAATTTAAAAAACTAGCGGGACACCTGGGTGGCTGAGTCAGTTAAGCATCCAAACTTTGGCTCAGGTCATGATCTCGCAGTCCGTGAGTTCGAGCCCTGCATCGGGCTCTGTGCTGACAGCTCAGAGCCTGGAGCCTGCTTCGGATTCTGGGTCTCCCTTTCTCTCTGCCCCTCCCCCACTCATGCTGTGTCTCTCTCAGAAATAAACATTAAAAAAAAATTCAAAAATTAGCAAAGTAGGAATTAAATGAAATTTCCATATTTATTCTTAAACTGATTAACTTTCAACAACTCCTATACCAAACATTATTTTTAGTTGTCAACTATTAACTGTTAACTTTGGTTCATCATCAAAATAAAGATCTTAGCAGCAAAGCAAGGGAAAAGCAAAAAGTATAAAGTTAACTTTGGTTCATCATCATAATAAAAATCTCAGCAGCAAAGCAAGGGAAAAGCAAAAAGTATAAAATTAGAAATGAAAAACAGAATCTCATTTTTCACAAGTAACAGAATCATGTAAAACACAAAAATATATGTGCATATAAGCCATTTAGAATAAATAAATTTATCAAGTATGAGGACTAACATATAAAAAAAAACAATGCTATCTCTATAAAACATTGACACATTATAGAAATTAAATTTTGTAAATGGTATATTATTTAACATCAAAAATAACAAGCACCTAGAAATAAGACTGAAATGTATGCAATGCTACTTATAGAAATGAGAAACCTTGTTCCTAAAAGAAAAAAATATTGTATAGATGACAATTTTCCACAAATTTTCTGTGAAATTGATAAGCTATGTCTAAAATTTATACTGGACTACATTTGATCAAATTACCCAAGGCACACTTGAAAAAATGAAGGCAGTTACAACACCAGATATCATTACTTACTGAAAGTAACTGTAATTAAGTGTAGTGTTGATGTAAGCAGGGGTAAATATTCCAGTGAATAATTACAGAAGTGTGACAACAGATCCACAGAGACAGATGGTCATGTGACCTATGAGTGTATCAGTGCACAATAGGGAAATAATTATCTTTTTAAATTGGTGTCAGATCAATCGAGTATTGGCATAAAAAAGTAATCTTAAAACTTTATCTTTTATTTAAAAAAATTAATTATAAGGGCACCTGGTGGCTCTGTCGGTTGAGCAGCTGACTTTGGCTCAGGTCATGATCGCATGGTTCATGAGTTTGAGCCCCACATCAGGCTCACGGCTGTCAGCACAGAGCCCACTTTGGATCCTCTGTCCCCCTCTCTCTCTACCTCTCCCACACTTACGTTCTGTCTCTCAAAAATAAAAATAAAATAAAAAACATTTTTAAGAAGTTAATTACATGGCTATATTTATGTGATTTCTAAGGTAGATTATATATCTAAATTTGAAATGTGAAACAATGTTTTTAGAATAAAATACAGGAGATAATTTTTATGATCTTTTGACATGTATAGCTTTTTTAAAAAAAAGACAAATTTGCTAAACAAGATTGCATTAAGACTGAAGTTCATTAAAAGACAGTATGATGGTTAACATCACTATTGATGTAATGTGGACATTTTGTACCTCTTGATGTGATGTGATTAGAAAGGTACTTTACCTTTGTGGTCTTCTTTCCAAAAAAAAACATATCATAATAATAATAATGAGAAAAACATCAGACAAACCCAGTCTGACTGACCAGTATTCAAAATTTCCAAGGTATGAAAAACACAGAAAGACAGAACTTGTCACAGAACTGAGGAAACTAAAAGGGTATGACAACTAAATGCAATATGGTGCTCCAGATTGGATTCTAGAATAGAAAAAGGACATTAATGAAGAAAAAGAAAAAAAAACTGGTGAAGCCCAAATAAAGTCTGAAACTTAGTTAATGATAATGTGTCAATGCTGGTTTCTTAGTTTTGACAAAGGTACTACATTTGTATGGTAACCAGGGGGAACTCAAATCTGATAAGTAGTATATGACAACTATCTGTATTATCTTTACCACTTTCCTGTACTATCTTTACAACTTTACATGCAAACTACATTTTTCCCCCAAATAAAATGCTATTGCACAGACACCTGGGTGGTTCAATCGGTGGACTGTCCAACTCTTGATTTCAACTCCAGGCATGATCCCAGAGTCATGGGATCGAGCCCTTCATCATGCTCCACACATGGGCCCTGTATGAGATTCTCTACCTCCCTCTGATCCTCCCCCACTCGTGTGCTTGCTCACTCTCTCTCTCTCTCTCTCTCAAAACAAAAACAAAACAAAACAAAAAGTTTATTATGGAAAATAAGAAAATTCTATTAGATTTAAAATGATGTCAGAGGTGAAGATAATCTCAACAGACATAATGGAGGATCTGTATGCTGAATATATAAAAATTATCAAATCAGAAAGAAATAGGTAGAAACCTAGTGGAGATCAGGCAAAAGAATGAACATGCACCCCACTATAAAGTGCACTCAAATCTAAAATAAATATATGAAAATATATTGAGATTAATGAGTAAATACATTAGGTAACTGCAAGTTAAAATCATCAATGATCCTTTGCATATACTCCAGTATGGCTAAATCGTAATGTGTTAGCAGGAAACAGCAAAGCATTTGACACTCTCCTACATGGCTGTAGGAATTTAAATTGGTGAAACCATTTCAGAAAATTCAGTATCTAATATGTAATTGTAGTTGGGAATGTAAATTGGCACAGCCAGTACAGAAAACAGTATAAAAGTTCCTGAAAAACTTGAAAATAGAAATACCATATGATCCTATTCCACTTCTGGATATTTACCCAAAAAAAATGAAAAAATAATTCAAAAAGACATATGCACCCCTATGTTCACTGCAGCATTATTTACAAATGCCAAGTTATAGAAGCAATCTAGGTGTCCAATGATAAAATGAATGGATAAAGGTGGTATGTATACGTGTGATGAAATATTACTCAGTCATAAAAAAGAATGAGGGGCACTTGGTGGCTCAGTTGGTTGAGTATCTGACTCGATCTCAGCTCAGGTCATGATCCCAGTGTCATGGGATCAAGCCCTGCATCAGGCTCTGTGCTAAGCTTGGAACCTGCTTAAGGCTCTATCTCTCTCTCCCTCGGCCCCACATCCCTGTTCGTGCTTTCTAAAATAAATAATAATTTTTTTTTTTAAAGAAGAATCTTGAAAAAAAGATCTTGCTATTTGCAACAATATGGATGGACTTAGAGGGTATTATGCTAAGTGAAGTAAGTCAGAGAAAGACAAATACCATTCTATTTCACATATACATAGAATCTTAAAAAACAAAACATATGAACAAACAAAACAGAAAAAAGACCCATACATACAGAGAACAAGCTAGTGGTTGTCAGGGGTAGGGGGTGAAGGGATGGGCAAAATAGGCGAAGGTCATTAAGAGATACAAACTTCCAGTTATAAAATAAATAAGTCACGGGGATATAAAGTATAGCAATAAGAAATAGAGTCAATAATACTGTAATAAATCTGTATGGTGACAGATGGTAAGCATTTCACAATGTATATACCTGAAGCTAAAGTATTATGCATCCACTACACTTTAATTAAAAAAATAAATAAGCAATTAAAAATCAATATCTACAAAGGCTGAATAAATGCATAATCCACAACTCAGGAATTCCCCTCATATACATAAAACCTACAGAAACGAGTACATTTTGCACCAAAATACATGTACGAGAAGCACTACCTGTAGTAAGCAAAGCCTGGACACACTAGAAAGAATAAATTGTGTTATATCCATACAATGTGTTCCCACGATGAACTGAAAAGGAATGACCTATTACTACATGCAACAATTTAGATGGACCTCACAAATATAAAGTTAAATAAATGAAGTTTAAAGTTAAATTAATGAAACCAGACACAAAAATAATGTCTATTTCATTTATATAATGCTCATAATTAGGCCACAGTAATTTATGGTGTTAGAAGGCAGGATGGTGATTACCTTTGGGGAAAAGAATACAGTAATGTTAAAGTTTTGTATGCTGGCTTTACAAGTATGCTCACTTAGTGAAATTTTACCTAGCTATCCATTCGTAGTTTTGTACAATTTTCTTTATGTATGCTACACTCAATAAAATGTTTAATAAAAATTGTCATTTTTCTTTTAAGTTAGCTTTTTCTTTCCTTACCTAACAAGTAAATCAATGAATTATTATTGGGCATATTTAAAGTCCATATAGAAAAAAAAAAAAATAAAAAAAATAAAGTCCATATAGAAATACTGCTTACAGAATATTCAATATTATTCGCAGCTGAATGTATTTAAATTGAACATTCAGTAACTGCTTCTTTCAGGCTAAACAACCCATCTTCCACTTTTTAAGAATGGTATTTTCACCAACTAGCATCAATTAGAGCACAAAGCTCTCAGTGAAAATTTCTCCGTAATTTTAGAATCCATACTCAACACAGATATTCAAAAAATTCTAATACAATCCCTGCCATTGTTAACATTGTTCAATGTGGACTGCGTTTTTCAAATTTAGTAGAAATCAGAATATTTAAAGAAACCGACAGCATGTGAAATGTGACCTTCCAAGAAAGCTGTCATCAAGAATCATGCGGATATTTCATGAATATTTACAAATAGTATCATAAATTCTACTAAGAAAGCTAATTATAATATATAAACTACATATTTTAAATTTAAGAAATTATGATTTTAAATTAAAATGGTATGAACATATATAATAAAATGTCCAGGTATGCTAGAATTGGTCAGAGGTGAAATGTGGTTGAAATCTGCTCTCATATAAAATGCCAGACTGCGGTTTGAAATCTGCTACAATACAAAGTGCCGGACTTTGAAGTCAAAGTAGAGATAGAGATCAGACTCCTTTATTTAGGAGCTATGAGACCTTAAAGATTTCCCTAATCTCTCATAGATCTTCACTTTTCCTCATCCATAAAATTAGTATAATAATGACTATCTATTAAGTTCTCTAATGAACATATTGTAAATGAACTAATAATAAGCACAAATAGAAATCACAGTGTTTGACATACTGAAACACTCAAGGAACATTCGTTTACTTCCTTTCAAACTGCTCGTCATAATTTATTACTAGACTTTTTAGAAAATAACTCCCAGCCATGGGTTCAATTATTATCACAATCTACCTGACACCCCCCCGCCGGATTTTCAACCTCAACCAAATGCCTTCTAGCACTCTGTTTATAAGAAAGCTACTGATTCTCACAAATGTATTATGTTTCCTCCCTCTTCCCATTTCTCCTGCTTTTAACTTACAAATAATGATGGATTAAAAAAAAAATGAACACAAAACTAAAAACTCTGGGTCATTTTTAACTTATAGTTTTGTTTTCTTTTCACTTTGTTTTATGAATTCTGCCACCTTTTCCTCCCACAGGAAATCTAAATCTACTCATTTCTTTCACTGTAACTCCTATCTTTGTCCAGATTCTAAGCATATTTTAAAATTTTTCGGGAGAGGACCAAAGCATAAGAGACTCTTAAAAACTGAGAACAAACTGAGGGTTGATGGGGGGGTGGGAGGGAGGGGGGGGCAGGTGATGGACATTGAAGAGGGCATCTTTTGGGATGAGCACTGGGTGTTATATGGAAACCAATCTGACAATAAATTTCATATATTAAAAAATAATAAAAAATTAAAAAAATAAATTTTTTCATAGCATTAAATCTTCACTTTACCCCTTGATTTTCAAAAGAAAATACCAGATCAACAACAGCCCCTTACATAAATTCATTCAAATTCTGACAATTATGCCCTACATTTGTGAAGGATACCCTGAACTCTCAATAAAGTTCAGAATCAGTGCACTTATAAATATTGTATTCCTCATAATAACTATAATCTTAAAAATATAGACCCAAATAAATAGGTAGTTTTTCTGGTGATTATATCAGAAGCTGCAGAAATAGTATGCAAGGTTAGCATAATTGAAGTGCTCCAAAGTTTGATCACAGTAAACAGTAACTTAAATAAATCCATATTTATTTTTAAATATCTGTTAAGTTTCCATATATGCCTACCAACAGCTCTTATATGCAATTCTAATATGTGGGCCATAACACTTTTGGGGGGACTAAGATTGTTAAGAAATGGTAGTAGGCTGGACAGTTATAATTGTATATTCACTTAAATTGTAAAGTATCACAGAGCTCCGAAAAAACACAATCTCTGATCATCTATAAAACCAGAGTTGATAACAATGCTGAACAAATGCTGTTGGCATAAGTCCCTGACAGGGAAGCTTTGATTATTGCTGTAGCTTTCATAAGGTGTCACTGAAGAAGATACAGTTCAATAAATTAGAAGCACAAGGAAACAGTGTGAATGCCTGCCAGCAACTGAATGTTTACATGATTTACTTGCCACAGAAAAGCTTACTAGAGGAATTACAAAAAAAGCTAACCATGAAATAACATTCTCTGATACTCTGTCCCCCTAGAATTCAGGAACGAAATTTAGATGAAATGAAATTAACTAAATATTGCCCATTCTTTTGAAGACAGAACAGGCCTACTACAATGAAATATCAGAGGAAATGGACTGCAATAGCTATTGGTTTGAATATTCTCTCAGCAGTCTGGACCCTTATTGAGAAAAAAATAGAGTGATGATAGAAAGGTATAGGAAAGTAAGGAAAAAGGTATGGAGGGAGGGAGAGTGAGGAAAGAGGTGGACAGACACTTAGGTACATATGTAGGCAGACATAGGACTATACCTTTTCCAATTAAGATAGAAGCTTTGATCATTATTTGTAGGTATTATTTTTCAAATAAACATTTAATACTATAGATATCTAATGCATTTTTACTTCATTCCGCAAATTTTGATATGCTTTGTGTTCACATATCTTTATGTGAAAATGTTTTCTAATGCCTTTTGTGATTTTTTTGATCTAAGGTTAATTATGAAGTTTGCTGGTTTAGAATCTTTTTAATGTTTATTTTTGAGAGAGAGAGAGAGAGAGAGAGAGAGAGAGACAGAATACAAGCGGGGTGGGGGCGGGGCAGGCAGTGGCGGTGCAGAGACAGAGGGAGACACAGAACCTGAAGCAGGGTCCAGATGAGTTGTCAGCACAAAGCCCAATACAGGGCTTGAATCCACAGTGAGATCATGACCTGAGGTGAAGTGGGACACTTAACCAACTGTGCCACCCAGGTGCCCCTTAATTTTTTTTAATAGAATTTTTAAATCTGGATGTTTTCTAGATATGTTTCTGTTACTTGTTTATTACTTGTATTTGGTTCAAAATATATGTTTAAAATTTACGTAAAGAGGAGAGATTGATTCTAGATGGACAATCTAGAAAAGTAGGTCAACATATTTCTTTCATTATATATATATATGTGTGTGTGTGTGTGTGTGTGTGTGTACACACACACACACACACACACACACACACACATATACCATTACATAAAGTTAGCAGCTTAAAACAACACAGGGTTATATCCTGTCTCTGAAGGTCTGGAGTCTTGGAGAAGCTTAAGGTATATCCTCTGCAAAGCTGTAATTACGGTGTCAGCCTCACCTTGGGGGTCTCATCTAAACACTTGACTGGGGAAGGATCCACTTCCCAGCTCATTCAGGTTGTGGCTGACTTCATTTCACTGTGGCTTTATGACTAAAGGTTTTATTTTTCTGCTGCCTGACAGCTGAAGGCCACCTTGAGCTCCTAAAAGCTGCCTATACTTCTTCCCACATGGGATTTTTTAACATGTCTTATTGCTTCCTCAAGACTAGAAAGAGAATGAGGGATTCCAGCAAGAGGACAATACAATCTTCTGTAATATAATCACATAATCACATGCATCCTATCACCACTGCTGTATTTTAGTGGTGTATTTAGTATTTCGCTCAGGACACAGAGTAACAGAAGAAGGGAATGAACACCAGAAAGAGGCTACCTTAAGCCACTCACATACACATATGCATACACACACACACACGCACACACACACACACCACACCCTGCTAGGTACCTTCCAAGTGATCTCTTTTCAGTTTTTCTTTGACTCTGTGTGTCATTTATAGAGTGACTATTGATGTCTTCAAGTTTAACGATTGTTTCTTTTGAGGTACCAAAACTTCTGAGAGGGAGAGAGAGTGAATACAGAGATTGTATTTAGCCAAAGACCCAATCTGGGAGTCACCTCTACTGATCTATGTGGTGTCCAGAGGATCATAGGGCCTAACTGTTGCCACCTGCCAACAAGGGGGACTCGATATATGAAAATGTATGCGTGCTCCAATGGCACCTGGTGCCACGCACCAACTTACTACGTAAAAAGGAAATACAGTGTCTGCTTTACCTCTGCCTTCCAAGTCTCAGCTAAAATGTTGCCTGTAGCCCATGCTAGCTAATGTAGAACTGTGCAGAAAAGAGAACTGTGGAAACGAGTTCTAGCTTAGCTAAACCAACACAATACACAGGTACTTTTACTTTTTAGTAGAAGCTTTACAGTCTTATCATTTTACATGTAAGTCACTGCTGTACCTCAAATTAATTTGTGTATGGCATGAGTCATGAGGCATACGGTTAGGTTGAAATTCATTCTCTTGTCATCTGGACATTCATTTCCAGGATCACTGGGAGAGGGGATTTTCATGTCATTATTGGATTGTATTGGTGATTTTGTCAAGGATCACTTGATTATATGCGTCTTTATTTCTAAATTCTTTATTCTGTTTCATTAATCAGTGTGTCTATTCCTAGGCCAATAACACTGTCATAATTTTGTAAGCACATAATTTTGTAAGTCTTGCAGTGAGTCAGAGTAAGCTCTCCAACTTGTTTTTCCTTTTGCAAGACAGTTCCGGCTGCTCTAAGTCTATTTTTATCCATATACATTTTAAGAATAAATGTGTTGGTTTCTATTTTAAGAATCCTGCTAGAATTTTAATTTAGGTTGCTTTGGATCTGAAGATCAATTTAGGAGGAATTTCAATCTTAATCTTTAATCATCAAACCCATGAGTATAATGTATCATTTCACTCAGACTTCTTGAATTTCTCTCAAAATGAGTTCCTGGTGTAAAATATAGACACTAAGTCTATATTTATCACCATTATTTGTCTTTGTTTCCTAACTTCAATAACTGGTTTTTGTCTGTCTGCTGTAACATTTTTTCTACCTGTCAGTAAGTCACATTTTTCTGTCTTTTTACATGTCACAAATTGTTACTGTTTTAGATATTGTGTATCAAACAAATAAAGTGGCTAAACTCCACCTTTTCCATATGTAAGGGAGATACTGTATCTAAATAAAATGTTTTGCACATGGACAGAACTATGTTCCAGTACACGTAAGAAACCCCAGTATTAATATTATTTAATTATATAATTGTACGATATTATATATAAATACATATATTATGTAATACACACACACACACACACCTTTATCACCTTCTAGACAATAAAAGGACTTTGAAATACTTTCAGTTCACTTACTCTACATCATATACGTGCAATTATTGTGCTTAACTTTAATCCTCCATATTAAATTCCACTAGGTATTAATATTTTGGGTTTACATTATAGATTCTTGTGTTTTTATTCATATTTTTACCCTTTATATTGTACTGCATCACATTCTGAACTTCCAGACTTCCATGTGAATTTTTCTTTTGCCTAAAAAACTCCTTTTTAGTATTTCTTTTATTGCATGTGTATTGCTAAAGACTTCTTAACGTTTTTTCTTTGAAAACTTGGTTCAATTATTGAAGAACCCTTTTGTATGGTAAAGATTTTATATTGGCATTTATTCCTTTCATTAATTTAAGTAATCTCATGTTTTTCTAGCTTCCAGGTGACCGTTGCATTGTATTAATATTAGAGCTGCTCACTTAATGATAATCTTTTTTTTTTCTTTGTCTTTGTTTTATTATGTTGTCTTTAGACATGGTTTTCTTTGTATTTAACCTTATTGGCTTGGAAAATTCTGTCATTATTTCATCCAATATCGGTTTCTCTCAGGCACTCTTTCTGAGACTAGTTAAAAATGTTAAAACTCTTTCCTATATCCTCTTTGTCTCTTCCCTTCTTTTCTTTTATTCCTTTTTAAGTCCTTCAGGTGAGATATTACCCTCTGATCTCACTTCTAGTCCCCTAATTTTCTCATCTGTGCAATCTGCTATAAAATTCATGTATTGATTCCTAATTTCACCTACCATATTTTTCTTATTTTAGTGATATAATTGTCATTCAATTGTTTCCAAAAATTTACAGCTTGTTACTTAATTTCTTTTTCCTTACTCATTCCTTACTCATTCCTTACTCATTTTCCTTTTGTTTTTCCAATAATATTTTGTCTTTCTGCAAGCTCATTAATTTTATTAATTACAGACAGCTCCACAGGAAAATGCTGTAGAGAGCGTTGTTGATGTTACCTTCCTCTAGAAAGGTTTCCCCTCACCCCCTGCTTTTAGCAGCTACTATGTTAGGGGAGGATGACTCCAATCTAATAGGGATTAAATTGATTTGAAATTGGCCTTTAGTATCTGTGGGGGATGAGCATTTAGCTCTTTGAATTTTCCCCCTGAAACTCTGGGGTATGCACATAGGAGTCTCTTACTTGTAGACCATAAACTCCATTTATCCTCTGAGTCTCACGAAACATTCAGCTGTTCAGTCTCACAGACTGAGTTTTAAATTAAGCAAGTGCCTTAATGGGTAAATCAAAAAAACAATGTTAGGGTCCTATATTTGGATTGCCTTTTTTTTTTTTGGTCCCCTCCAGGATTGGACCTAACATCATCCCTGTCTTGGTAACTGAAAAGAGATTTCAAAAAAAACAAAGTCTTAGTCCTACACTGCTGTAGCTATAAATATCTAATTCACATTATTTTCAACTTCAGATATACGGCATTGCTGTTTTCCTAGAATTTGATATTTTTTATCCAAGTCTCATTTCTTCTGTCCTAAAACCAGCCTCCTCTTTCCCTCTTGTTCTCATTCTCGCTCTTGCTCCTGCTTTCTCTCATCACACACTGTTGTCTCGATAACTCATTTTGCATATTTCATGAATACAATATTTTACTGGGTTTTTTTGGAAAACATAAAAGAGGTGACTTCAAATTTACTTACCTTTACCATAGGAAAAATTTTTTTTTCAGAATATGCATCTAGCATGTTGTTATCTAGACATACTCTTATAGGTCTTAGGCTAATTTTTGTTGTTTTCTTCTCAGCTTCTCATCCTTTTAGAATGAACTTTATTATAATGGGTATTTTACTCAAAGTAGTGTGTAAAATCTCTGAATTATCACTGGATCCCCTTTTCTTATTACTTCATCTACACACACTGATGATACCTAGATAAAATGCATCAATATTTTTGAATAGGTGACACCATTTCCTCTTTCACAGCACTAGATACAACTTTCCCCAATTTTTCTATGAGCAGTTTTATTCATGACCTTGCAGAGAAGAGAAAAACTTGTGTTCAATTAAAAAATTTCATACAGATGAGTGCATTAGATTTCCAAGGAAAAAACAGAAGTAATTCCAGAAAATCCTATATGATGGCCCGATTTCTTCCTTTTTTTTTTTTTTTTTTCTTTTATGTCTCAACAAGCTTATTCAGGACACCATACTGAAAAGGCCCTTTTAGAGGAGGAATTTAGACCTTTTTGTAGAAAAACGAGCTGACAGAAATATTTTGCTTTTTATCCTAGAAATCTGCATTGCTTATTTTTCTCACAAACATTTCCAGTTGTTTTCAGATTCGATTGGTGAGAAGTTTAAAAACAAAATGTCCTTGTAATGGTTAGCTGTATATGTCAATTTAGCTAGGCCACAATGTACAGTTATTTGGTCAAACACCAATCTAGATGATGTTGTAAATCTATTTTTCTTGATGTAATTAACATTTAAATTAAAAGACTTCAAGTCAAGGAGATTACCGTTCCCCAAATATGAGTGGACCTCATTCAACCAGCTGAAGGTCTTAAGAGGAAAGACTGAGGTTCCTTAAGACAGAATTATCCTCAAAACTGCAACATAGAAACCATACCTGAGTTTCTAACCTGCTTCCCCATGAAATTTGGAGTCAAGACTGCAACATCAACCCCTACCAGAATTTCCATTCTGCCGGCCTGTTCTATAATTTTGCCAGCCCTCACAATCTTAAGAGCCAAATAAATTTAAAATAAATATCTATCTCCATCTTTAACTGATTCTGTTCCAATAACAAACACTGACTAATGTAGTTCTGGTGTGAAGAAGAGGTGAACTAGTTTAGTTTAGTTCCTTCTTCAGGAAAGAGAAATATTGGTATCTCTGAGACTTTAGTACAGACTAGACTTCAATTATGTATCAAGAGATACATAATTAAAATGAAGCAGGCTTCTTTTTTTAAAGTATATTTATCCTTGAGAAAGAGAGAGAGAGAGCACAGTGACAGAAGGGCAGAAAGAGAGAAGGAGAGAGAGAATCCCAAGAAGTCTGTGCACTGTCAGCAGAGAGCCCAACACAGGGGTCAAACGCATGAATCATGAGATCATGACCTGAGCTAAAATCAAGAGTCAGATGCTTAACCCACTGAGCCACACAGGTGCCCAGGAAACAGGCACCTTTTTTAAAAAAAATTTTTTTAATGTTTTATTTTTGAGAGAGAGAAAGAGAGAAAGAGAGAAAGAGAGAAAGAGAGAGAGAGAGAGAGAGAGAGAGGAGCAGAGCAAGAGAGAGACACAGAATCCAAAGCAGGGTCCAGGCTCTGAACTGTCAGCACAGAGCCCAACGCAGGGCTCAAACCTATGAACCGTGAGATCATGACCTGAGCCGAAGTCAGACACTTAACCAACTGAGCCACCCAGGCGCCCCGGAAACAGGCATCTTAAACAGAGAAAGAAATTGCCCTCCCAGTTCCAATTCTGGGAAACAATCAGTTTACAGCTTAGAGAAAAGTAATAGACCCTGCCAGGTGAATCTTCTGGCTGCTAAGACAAACAAGGGCATTCTACAAATTGGCCAATGGATTCCTTGGACAGGAATATTGGTTCTAAGTACTCAGATATGTCAGAATTAACTAACATTGCCAAATTTTATTGACAGTTCATGGCTAAAAAGACTATCAGAAAAAGAACCTGAGACTCACTGAAGGATTCTCCATGTTCTCTGGTAAGAATGCTGGGCTAAAGTGAAACTGTATAATCTCAAAATCATTGATCCAAGCCATGCAAAGAGTGCTTTTCTGCTATTTAGAGAATCTGAATAGTTTAGACTAACATAGCCTAGAACAAAATACCTACCCCCGTAAGGTGTTGTAACACACAATTGATATTATTCATGGCAAAAGCTTTAATGCTGAAATGCATTTTGAATAGAGAGCTTTCACATATGGCAGCAGAGAAGAATATACGTTTCTTTGCATAATCTAAGACTATCAGAATATACTAAATAAAATAAAAAAGATATAGACACTTCCTTGAGGAACTGAAATACTAACACATCATATACATTTCAGGTGGTATTTCATAATGTGTCTAGTAAAAGGTACTTGTTTGAAAATCATCAAAATCTTCTTCTGACTCAATTCTCTACTTCTCAACTTTCAAAATACTATTAATCAGTATTACTTAAAAGAAAAAAAATCTGCTTTCTCAATGCAGGAGGTATTATAATTAAAACCAGTTAAGACATAGAAAAAGCTGTCTGCACAGTAGTACACTCAGGCTGAATATTAAATATATATATATGAAAGACTCCCTAGGGCAGATGAGCTTTTTAATCATAGTGTTTGACTTTCCACATCTGATTTGTTGCTCCTTCTATGGCAGGAGGATGGACTTGGTAGCACATTTTTCTCTAATTTCTTGATAAGCACTACTATCAACCTGACAGGCTGGACTGATTAAATATCCCTATTCACATGCAGACATAACCACTGCCTTTAAGGACCTCTGAGGCTAAAATTAAATGGAAATTAACAAGGGCCCAAACCCCTCTTCAGCTTCTTTCCTCTCAGGCAATTAATACATTCTACTTTGTGGGGAAGACAGGGTTCTAACAAACCACACTTATTGTTTCTATTTTACTGGTCCAGTAGAGGTCAAATGAAATCCAACCAGGGGAAGAACAATAAAAGAACATACTTAGAGCAAGCCAAAATTGAATTTAGAAAAAGGAACAAATGGATAGAGAATCTGAGAGATACGTAAGTTGGAACAGGGAAGTTCAGAGTTTAGGAAAGTAGGAAAAAGTAAGCATATCTTTCTCATTCTGTGAAAAACTAGCACTAGTTTAGCAAATATTAAAATGATTAGGGAAGAGAGAATGAAAGACTGAAAATCCAGGTTAGAGTCCTAGGCACAAAAATGTCAGGCAGCTATTCTGGACAGTGTAGGGCTAAGATAAATAAGGAGTAGACACAATAAAAATATGTAACTTTGACCTGGACTTGTGATCATCAATAGAGATAATGGGGATCTATAGGTTCTGTAAGCAAACTGAAGTTTCTAGGAGTGAGGATTCTCCTTGTCATTGACTTAGGGTCAAAGCTGATCTGAGTCCCTCAAAATGCCTAAATTCAGTGGGAGAGAACTGGTTACAGGTGGATCAAACTGGAGGAAAAGGTTATCCAGAAAGATGAGTGAATGCAGGATAAGACCACCGCCAATATCGTTTCATATAACCTTTCTTCTGCTATTAAATTACTGATACACTCTTGAGTGTTCATGCATCTAGATGAGACTATGATTCCATATTAACATTGCCTGACAATTCTGCTACATTTTCACCATCAATTTGCTTTCCCAAGCACTGAGAAGTATTCTAACTTTTTCCATGCTTCTCAAACCCCCACATTTATCTCCCTACCTTTCCCATATCTACACAGTAATAGAAATGGTAATAGAACCATTCGAATCCCATATCTACACAGTAATAGAAATTATCCTACCTACATCCTCCCAATCACAAACCTACAAACTTCTCTTTTCTTCCCCCTCAAAAACCAGGTGGTTTGTTCCAGCATCCTCTGAAGTCTATCCATACACATAATTACAGAATATTCATGGTTATTTTTCTTCTGCTCACTTCTCTGTCTCCAATTGCACTGTTTATTTTGTCATTGCCATCAGCAGGTAAATGTGCTCAAAAGTTCATACCTTGAAAAATGCCTTCATTTGACCGATTCACCCCATACCTTATCAACTGCATTTTTCATCTTTGATGGGCAGATGTCATTATCTCACCCCCTTTACTTATTTCAATCCCATTAATGAGGGATAAGATATGAGTTTTGTGGTATCACATAGTTTCTGGCCAGAAAAGGAAAGAATCTCTGAATTCTTTTCTATCAAACACACCAATACTCATGAATATCATGAAAAATTCATAGAAGCAACAAAAATAAAATATAATAAAAACGAAAATCAAAAGAGAAATGACAGAGCATTTCATCATTAGCTAAGTCAGTAACAAAAGGTGGAAAGCAAGTAAAAAATGGGTGGGAACATGTAGTTTAAACAAGCCTAAATGTTGCTTTCTACCTCCTTCCTAATCCAAAATCCAGTGATTTCAAGAAGTACTTCTAAATTAAACCTCCAGAAAGACTTGTCTTCTGAATTCCAAACTAGTATATCAAGCTGTTTCTCAGCATCTTGGATGTTTCACTGGAACCTCTAAGTAACATGTTGAAAACTGAAATTATGACTCCCTCACTATAGAAAACAAAAGACATGCTCCTCTTCCTCTTCATAGTTGTAGTAAATGGCATTGCTCTGATCCTGACTGTCCTGATCCTAACTCCTCATTTCCATCACTCCCCACATCAAATCAAATGCCAAATCTTGTTAGTCTAACTTCGTTAGTTTGTAATTTTTGCATCCGAGTCCATTTTCTCTTATCACCCTATTTCAAACCACCATCATCTCTCTGTAACCAGATTCAAACTAGTCCTGTTGTTTTTATCAATGCCTTCCTTTCAACTGTTCTTCTGGCAGCTATTAGAATACAAATTTTAAAAGAATTTAATTATGATCACTCTCTGTTGCCATTATTTTATGCATAGACAAAATCCTTAACATGTTCTACATACCTCTGTGTGATCTGGACATTCCTTGTCTCTCCAGCCACATCATCATGGATGAGCTAGATCAATGTTCTCTCATTCTGTGAATATGTGAAGCTTCTTCATCCATAGACTACATTTTACTCAGAACAGGGTTCCTCAAAAAATTTTGTTGGTATAGAAAGCCTCAGCATAATGATTTTAGGCTTTGTGGGCCCTAAAGTCTCTATTAAAATGACTCAACTTACCCAATATAGTGCAAAAACAACCATAGACAATACTTAATGAATAGGTCTGTACTCCAGTCCACTTTCATCTACAAAAAAGGGCAGCAGGTGGGATTTGGCCCACAGACCTTAGTTTGCCAACTCATGGCCTAAAATACCTTCACTGTCTTTGTTATTCATAATGTTCATTCATACCCATCCTTAAGTGTCATTATAAATTCATTTCCATCAAAAAATGTTTAACCTTCCCACATACTGTTAAGCCTTTCAATCCTGGACTTTCATTGTCCCTTTTAATGTTGTTCTCTGTTCCTAACATAATCCTATTTAGCTAATAGCTTTGTAATTATGTACGAAATATCTTTATTCCTGACAATGTAATCTCCATGAGGGCAGATGCTATCTGTAATTCAGTTAAATGCTAAATTTCCAGGCATACTTGGCATACATTATACACTCAGAAATATGTGTTGAATGCATGCATCTTCTCTTAAACTCTGTATCCATATCAATGAAACTTTCTCTAATTCTGATGCGGTGGCCTGTATTATTTTTTTAATGTTCACTGAACCTCACTGACTCTGAGACTTGGTTTGGCACATGAAATGAAATGGAAATATTATGTATGAGTTAACAGCATGGGGTCAAAGAAACAATACTTGGTTAAACACAGCCTCCATTTCCCATTCTTGCAACCATGAAACTGACTGACAACAATGAACAGTGCTTTCCTGATGAACTATGGGGTGCTAGATCCAGCAAATAAAAATACAGCACATCCATTAAATTTGAATTTCACAGAAACAGTAAATAACATTTTAGGATGAGTATATCCCAAATATTGCATGAGACTTGTTTATATTAGAAATTGTTTTTTATCTGATATTCAAAATTGGACACTTAGTATTTTATCTGGCAACTCTACCTACAATGGACATGTAGACTGAATAAAAACTAAACTTTGCTTTTGTAAGCCACTGAAATTTGAGGGTTGCTTGTTTCTACAATATAACCTAACCTATCCTGACTAATACAACCTGAGTTCATCCATCAGAAAAAGAAATCATGGGATTAGACACTACTGCCTCATTTTTAGGGTTCAGAGATATTTCCTCCCTAAATGAAGACGAATATTTTAAACTGCAAAAACATTGTCTTAGACAAGAGACTTCCTTCTTTCCAATCCATACACTATGGGCATAAAAAAAAAAAATCCATACACTATGGCCATGACGTAAACTTTTAGCATTCCCCTCCAAAAAAATGTTTTAAACTAAGTACTATAAGATACAGGTAATTCCTTTGATATTTTCAATTCATGGGAACGCCAGAAATCATATACAGATCTGACTAATATAAAGTTACACATAATTACAGGGAAAAATGATGATTTCTTATGATTGAAAAAATGATGGCTCTGAAAAAGAAAAGTTAAGGTAGAGGGCTTTGTCTTAACACTTCTTTCTCCCTCACTTTGCCCTGGACGGTGTCAGGCTAGGAGTTTTAGCCTGGGGAGCCAACCCTATTGTATTCACCTGCTTAAGCAGCACTCCCTGGTAAAGTACAAAAGGGAGGAAAACCAACAAAATTAGGCAAAGCAAACTGCATAAGAACACAACCATGCTGTGAAACTCAAATTCTGGTTGATACGCTCCACAATTGATCTACTTTAGCAGAATAAGCAGCTGAGATCAGGGCAATATACTACAAAGCATAGTGATCTAGAAAGACAAAGTAATCAAGTCTTGACCCGAGATTACATTAAGCATATTGGTGATTAATCTTTGCAATGTGTGAAATAGAAGAAAAAGGTCTGAGAGGAAAATAGTAAGGAAAAGGGGTGGGATGCAGAGGTAGGAGATAAACTAACCAGAATAAGAAATTACCATTTATCCACACAATGGAATCTTACTTGCCCATAAAAAGAAGTACTGATTCTATCTACAACATGAATGAACTTTGAAAACCTCGTGCCAAATGAAAGAATCCAGATACAGAAGCCAAATACTGTATAATTCCATTTATATGAAATGTCCTGAATAGGTAAATCTATAGAGACAGGAAGCAGATTAGTATTTGCTGGGGATAGGGGGAAGGAGAAATGGGGAGTGACTGCTAAAAGCTATAAGGGAGTGGATGATGTAATATTTTGGAATTAGACTGTTGTGACTGATGTACAACTTTGTGAATCTACTAAAAACCACTGAATTGCACACTGTAAAAGGTGAACTTTATGGTATATAAGTTATATCTTGATAAAACTCTCATTGAAAATATTTGTATTTTGAACTATTTCTGTAATGTCTCCTGAATAAAAAATAATAACTTTTTTTTTTTTTTTTTTCTCCAACGTTTTTTATTTATTTTTGGGACAGAGAGAGACAGAGCATGAACGGGGGAGGGGCAGAGAGAGAGAGGGAGACACAGAATCGGAAACAGGCTCCAGGCTCCGAGCCATCAGCCCAGAGCCTGACGCGGGGCTCGAACTCACGGACCGCGAGATCGTGACCTGGCTGAAGTCGGACGCTTAACCGACTGCGCCACCCAGGCACCCCAAAAATAATAACTTTTTTTTAAAAAGAGAATCAGGGGAATTTTTCAGGCACTTCAAGGGAGAATACAAAGAAATGACAGAAATTAAGATACTCTTCTCCCTTGTTTTTCTTCATTTTCCAGATTTCACTATCATAGTAAAAAGTGAAAAAAAATTCTCACATTGATGGATCTTAAAATAAAGGAAATTTGAGTAACATTTTTCTTAAACTGTTGGACATCGATTTTACCATCTATTATGAAATATGGATTCTTATACCAATTTTCTTTCATACGTTTTCATTGTTTATAACATGTATAATTCATTCTCAGTTTATAAATCCTGGAGGAGGAAATGAGGGCCTGTTATTTTAGAGAGTGATTAGAAATTGATCCTTAGAACACTCTTCACTTTATCTAGTTAGATATAAACAATTATCTAAAAATTCCCCAAAACAGCCTTTTCTCAGGTATATGTTTTATGGCTCTAAACTCAGGCTATTGATCTGATTCTCAGTTGCTGTTTTTCATAATGTAATTAGAGTGAGTTCAGTTGCTTCACCAGATGCTTTTGGGTATAATTTAAAGAATTTGATTGACATTTTAATAACTATTGTACTCACATCAATAAATGTTACTTGGTACATTTTCTAGGGAGATATTGAAGTTAAAAATGCATTCAGTTGGCTCAGTTATTAAATCTGAAAATGGAAAGAAGCCAGAATATTTATCCTAACAAATTCAGTGTACTTTAATGAAAAAAAAAATGCCCAGTAATGAAATTTAGTCTAACAAATTATACTCTTCAGAGAAAATCATGCACAAACAAGCATAACCTAACCTTTACACATAGACACATACATCTTTTATCTTTTATCTTTACCATCTTTTATCTTAACCATCAGCATTTCTCCTTCATTTCATTGAATTTCATAAAGAGAATATAAATAATTCCTCTCAGAAAATATGTCATAAATATAACCCACCTTTACATACAATCTTATTATTTGGAACAACTAATAAAAGGGAAATACAACAGTTGTTGCTATTAATTTTAGGTCGAGTGTCTTAGTTGCTCAGTCAGTACATAGTCATCTTAATCATAATCATCTTTAAAACTCCTCTACCTGTGATAGTCAGAATTTTTTATAATATATATATGGAAAGAAGATAGGATGTGGATGCTCCTCAGACAAGTGGTGGCATAGACATTATGGATATCTGTTAGGGTTTGTCTACCAAGAATCTCTGTTCAACCCTTTGTTCATGTATGGTTGGCCAAGAAAGAATATCCTTCTGTAGGCATTTTAATCAGAAAGGAATTTAAGTGCTTACTGGTTTCACCCTTGCTAATGAAGGGTTTCGTTGTTTACTTACAGAATTTTCTAAACAAGTGGGTCCTAGGCTGGACCTCCCTCCTTGAAGGACTCACAGAGCAGTACATAATACACCCCTAGAGCAGTTATTCTCTCCAAGTCTACCACTGTATGCTATAAGAAAGATCATACAGCAACCACCTCTGGGGAAGCCAGAGAGTGGATATCGGAAAGATATGCTTCAGAGAGAAAGAAAAAAGACAAAAACAAACGAACAAAAAAACCTTCACATTTTCACAATATTGTCAGTAGGAACACTCCAAAATTACAGGAACATTCTTCCTTCCCGTTCCCTCTAAATTTTGCTTTGTTGAATCTAATGTGAAAACCTAATTCATGATCAATACCCACACTGCAAGCAACTCTTAGAGATATAATTTTAGCTCTTCATTTTCTACAAATAGCAGACTGGAATAAAGTTTGAGGGAACCAATCCAGAATATCTATTTTACTCTCATTTGAGAAAGAGAATCTCTCCTTCCTGAGCAATCTATTCCACTGCTTTAGTGTGTTTATATCTTTTTTCCTTAACCATCACCCCGGTGAGTATATAACCAGGCAATCAAGGGATCTGGTCACTCTTTCATGCCTGCACAGTTCCAGAGAGCCAGAGCATTCTCAAGGAGTTTTCTCACAAAGTGATGGAGGGGAAGGTATATGCTGTTATATGACTAATGGGCTGTTGGTGATCATGGTGTATCCATATGGAAATACTTTCTCCAAGAGACAGAGATATGGAGACCAGGTTACCTCGTTTGAGTCTCTAAACCCAGCATTCCTAATTCTAGGAGTATCAGATACATAAATTAACACATTTTCCTTTTCTCTTGAGCTATCTTGAGTTGGGCTTCTGTCTCTTCCAAGTAAAAGAAGTCTGATTAATACACTCTCCTTTGCAATGTAATCTTTGAATATATATGCCTAGCAGCATTCCTGGCACATGTTTGTTCATGTGTTCAACAAGTGGGTGGATATATGGATGGATACACGAATGGATGGATGGTTGGACAGTTTGTAGTGCTATGTAGGGGTCCTTAATAAAGGCATAGTTTTCAGAAAGGTATGAGAGTACTTGTTTTATGGCATTCCTGCCAGCTGTGGTGTTACCACCTCAAAAACATTAACCAAATCAGTGGTATAAAATGATACACCATAGTTATTAATTTTGAATTTCCCTTATTAACAAGAAATATGAGTATTTTCATCGTATGAAATATGTTCATAGGCCACTTGGTTTTGTGCACCTATATATTACCTATTATATTTAACAAACATTAGGGTGTTATCTTTGTGTTGTTGGTAATTAAGTATACTTTGCGTGTTGAAAAAAAGTATCTATCTGTCTCTCATGCATAGAAAATATTTTTGCACTCAAACTGATTTTTAAGAATTTTTATGCCACTGGGGTACCTGACAGGCTCAGTCGGCTAAGTATCTGACTCTTGATTTTGGCTCAGGTTATGATCTCATACTTTGTGAGATCAAGTCCCGCATCAGGCTCTGGGCTGTCAGCATGGAGCCTGCTTGGGATTCTCTCTCTCCTTCTCTCTCCCTCAAAATAAATATTTTTTTTTGCCACAAAAAATATAATTAAAAATTAAGGTACATTGACTTGTCAATTTATAGGTACTGCATCTTGACTTGACCAAAATAAGCTCCTCTCATAACAGGATAAACATATATACCCTCAACGGTCTTCTTTTTTTTAATGTTTTGTATTTTATGGTCCATATTTATGATCCACGCTGAATATATTTAAGCATTTTCAGATAAGGACACCCTTTATACTTCTACATTACCATCCTTTTCTCAGTGAATTGAAATCTAATATTTATAAAATGTTAAATTGTTTCATTTACTTCTATTTTCAAAGGCTTTAGTCAGCTCCAATGATACATGTCTAGTTCTCTACAAATATGCAATTTTTATTATAATATGTTTCAGTACCTGAAATGACAATCAATCCATCACTATTTTCGTTTCCTATGAATTATTTGGTAAGTCTCAGACTTTTAGTCTTCACATGTAAGTTAACACTTGAAATTTGAAAGTTCTGGAATTTTTATTAGAATTGCAGAAAATGAATATACTATTCTTTGGAAAACTGACATTTTTATCTTATTCACAATTCCTCCTCAGGCATATAACTAACTGCCTTTCCATTTGTTCAGCAACTGCTTCAGTTTTTCAACGGATTTTTTGTTTGTTTTCTTCATTTAGGTCCTAAACATTGTTGCTAAATCAATTCTTAAGAGTGGCAAATTTATTTCTATTCTAGATATTTTCCTCATTTCCTATTTCTAGTTGTAGATAAATAACATAAAACTATTTTAAAAATGGTATTTGCTTTGTTTTTTGCCACTTTAGCAACTTCCCTTATAATTCAATTTTGTTTCATTTTACCTGAAAGTCTTTAATTCTGTAGACACATTATCAGAAAAATGAATAGATTAATCACTTCTTTTCCAATATTTATACATCTAGATAGGTTGAACAATATTAATCCTATTGGCGTTCGTATGCTATTGCTGAATATTACACTTGGTGTTTAAACCAGAATTTTTCATTGGTACTGCTATTGCAATGGAGGTAGACATGCTATTAAAAAATATAATTTATTTAAGGTATATTTTTGGTCATTGTTCTATTTCTCTATGTACTACTTTTAGTATTTTCATTTTCCTAGAAAATCACTGATTTTATTGAAATTTTTGATTTACTGAACTAAATGTATTCATAGCATTCTCTGTATTTTTAAAAATATGATTTCCTTTATGTGCAGCTTTGTTTTCTCCTTCATTCCTAACATCATTTATATGTTTTTTTTCTTTCGCTGCTAATAATCTTTGTAGAGTTGGGACTACTTCTTCAGTCCTTTGAAGAAACTAACCTTTTTGTTACTGTTGATCATCTCTACTGTTAATTTGTTTCAAAGTCTCTTCTAATTTTCTAATTTTCTTTTATTATTTCCTTCTTCATATTTTATTTTAGTTTACTCCATGGTTACTTACTTTTGTGACTACCCAACTCATTAATTTTATATTCTTTATAATTACATCCACCGAAAATACACATCTCTGTAATTGACATTTTAGTCATGTCCCCAATTTTACACGTACTGATTTAATATGTAAATTCAAATTATTTTAAATCTCCATTGTTCCCACTTAACATGAATTATTTAGCACTTACACATTTCTAAATGATTAATTCATTGGTTATTTTGCTATTGATTTCTAATTTTATGAACTAATGGGGACTGCGTGTGACTTATAGAAATTCTTTAGAATTTGTTGTGATTTCTTTTTTTGCCTGGGACATGTTCAACTACAATTGGATCCTTTAAGTACAAGAATTTATATATGTTAATTGTATCATGTATGTTCATTTTGTTGTTCAAGTATTCTGTCATATCATTTCTTGATTGATGTATTTCTGAGAGAAATACAATAAAGCCAACTACATAGCTTTTCTATCTCTCTTTATATTTCTTCCATTTCTTTAAGTCCTAAAATGTGAGGCTCTATCACTAAATGGATACAGATCCATGATTTCTTGGTTTTACATTTTTCCTTAAGAAATGATCTTACAAATAATACCTATTGCTTTTCTTCAGTTCAATAAATTTTTGTCTGGTACCAAGATTCATAAAACTGATTTATTTTGCATAAGGTTTTCCTGGTAATATATTTTTTCACTACACTTGCATTCAACTTTTCTGTCATAATATTTAAATTAAATTCAACCTTCAAAACAGCATGACAAGAATAAAGTTTGATTTTTTAATACAGTCAAGTAATTTTAACCTTTGCAAAAATTAATTAAGAGACTTCTGAGCATTTAAGTTTACAGTTTTGTGATGTTCTTGTGCCATTCTGCTGAAGCCTCTCCATTCTCCTTCAATCTGCAGGCTTATCATCTTCAATTCTGAAAATCTGTTAGCCACAATTTTCATAACTTGCTTCTGTCCCATTTGCATTAATCTTTTTCCCCCCTCTGGAAATATTATTAGAAATAAGTCATTCTATGTTTCTCCTTCTGTGTCCTTTTCATTCTATCTCACATGTGCTTTAATATGATTCTCTCATATTTATTTCCTCTTCCTATGTATTCATCATGCATGTTTGTCTATGTCAATACTTTTTAATACTTTCTTCCTTTCCAGAATTTTTATTTGGTTTTCATTCAACGCTCTTCTAAATAAATAAATAAATAAATAATAAATAAATAAAGGCGAGGGGGGTTGATTGCCTTGGTATCTGTCTTCATTTGCATCCATGAACATTTTAAACCAGTTGCCATCGTTGTTTGCTGCATCTATTTACTGTCTCAAATAATTTATTTACTCACCTCTTTTAAATTTTTGTCCTTAATTAACTCATCTTCAGTAGGACATATTTTTCCTTGGGAATCATATGTGCCCTGAGTTGTAAAAGCATTCTAAATGTGTTTTGTGTTTGCTACTTTGGTAAGCCATAGGTGTTTCACCAGTTTGAGGCAAGATGATTTTCTGAGTTGTACCAAAGTGGGTATTTTGGATATAAACTGAAACTGCCTCTGGAGTAAAATTGTGAGTTTTCATTTCTTGCAAGTTACTCTACATTATGGACTGAATTACATCCCTGCCATGTTCATATATGAAAGCCCTAAACCCCCACTGAGACTATTTGGAGATAAAGCCTTTAAAAAGGTAATTACCATTAAATCGGGTCATAAAGGTTGGTTCCTAATCCAATATGACTGATGTTCTTACAGGAATAGGAAGAGACACCAGATTTCTCTCTCTGTGCACACACACACAGTGAAGAGGCCATGTGAGGACACAGAGAGAAAGTAACCATCTAGGAGCCAGGGAGAGAGGCCTCAGGAGAAATTTACTTTGCCAACACCTTGATCTTGAACTTCCAGCCTCCAGAATATTTTTTTTCCTACTTAATTTTAAAAAATGGCATATTTTTTCCACTCTAACTTATCCCTGAATCAGACAATCTGGCTCAGGCCTAGGCTTTCTCTGCACAAAATGTTTTTAAGGCAGTTGATGACTACCGCTTTACTAAAGCCAACAGATACTTCATTATCCTTATATTCCTTGACATCATGCCAGGGGTTGATTCTGTTGACAGTAATCTGAAGTTTTCTCAGTTTAGTTGTTTTTGGCTTTTTTTGTTTTGTTTTGTTTTGTTTTGTTTTAGTTTGTTTCACTTATTTTGAGAGAGAGAGCGAGCGAGCATGGGAGGGGCAGACAGAGAATCCCAAACAGGCTCAGCACTGTCAGCATGGATCCTAAGGCAGGGATGGAACTCACCCACCATGAAATCATGACCTGAGCTGAAATCAAGAGTTGGTCGCTTAAGCAACTAAGCCACCCAGGTGCCCTTATTTTTTGTTTTTTAAAGTAGGCTTCACACACAGAGCGGAGTCCAATGTAAGGCTTGAACTTACAACCCTGAGATCAAGACGTGTGCTGAAATCAACAGACAGACACTTAACCAACTGAGCCACCCAGGCACCCTTTCTCACAGTCTTTTAACTCAAGTTCAGAGAATTAAGTTAAATCTCAGAACAAAGACACACTATTAACATTAATACAGGAAAACACACTTATTTTTTCCCTTTTCAAATTCCTAACTTCCCTTTTCTTCTCTCTATAGATAGCCAAAGTAATGGATTTAATATCTTTAATTGGATATGCATACATCATTTAAAAACACATAATGTGTGTGCACATGAGTGTGCACATTACTTGTGTATAAATAATCGCACAGTGGCAATGTTCTATATATATTATTTTATAGTCTTGTCACTTAGTGCAATATTTTAAAATCAACCGATTTTTGTATTTTTAGTTCATTATTTTTAAAAAAGCATAGTAACACATGGTACACTTCTATCACATTTATCCATTTTCCTAATGATGGATATTTAGATTGATTCCTCATCCCTGCTACCATGAACGACACTGTGATAAGCATTCTCAAAATTTACATTTTGCCATCCATCCTCAGGGTGTTGCAGACTTCTGTTGCTCTAGCCATATCTAAAATTCTGTTATCATGAAGGCATTCATTCTCCTAGTTAATCTTTTATTCTCACTTTGAAAGATCTCACCAGTCAAATTTCTTCCAACAGCTTTAACTAGTAGTAATAGTTTCAGTGTGCTAAGAAATGACAAATCTCTTGCCCAAAAGATATTTCTCCAGAGCGTCACATAGATATGTCCTCTGTGCAAAATGGAACATATGATTAACCTCCTAAAACGTGATTCTCCTATTTTCTATTTTCCCTGTGGTTAAATGGCAGCAGGATCAGTCACTCAAACCAGAATGTAGAAAACCCTCCGTTCTATGCCTCCCCCTTCCTCATCTCCAGTATCAATCAACATGTGAGTCTAATAGATTCTACTCCTGAATGTCTGTGCAGTTTTCTTCATTTTCACTGCAGCAACCCTAGTTTAAAACACTACCATCTCTTGCTTAGATTACTCTACTGCTGGGTAGCATCTCATATTGCCTACTTCTCTCTTACTTGCTATTAATCTATTCTTTGCACTGCATTCAGATATTGAAAATGTAAATCTAATCATGTTTGTTAACTGTTGAAGACTTGAAGACTTTGCTTCCCAATATCTTAAAATAAAGTCCAAACACCTTAACATGAACTCTAAGGTCCTTTACAATAGAACTCCTAGATACTTTCATAGTCTCCTTTCTACAGGTCTTCCTTTCTACCTATAACTTCCAATTGTATTGGAATTATATTTTTTTATATTTGTTAATGTTTATTTATTTTTGAGACACAGAGAGAGAAAGCAGGGGAGGGGGAGAGAGAGAGAGGGAGACACAGAATCTGAAGCAGGCTCCAGGCTCTGAGCTGTCAGCACAGAGCCCAACATGGGGTTTGAACCCATGAACTGTGAGATCATGACCTGAGCTGAAGTCGGACACTTAACCGACTGAGCCACCCAGGTGCCCCAATTGTACTGGAATTTTAACTACTTAGTTCAGATGCAGTCTCACATGTTACACTTAACACATCTAGTTTCCTAGGTCAGGGAAAGTCATTTCCCCCAATTTATCTGGATAAATTCTAGTCAGCCCTTTAGGTCTAGAGTAGACTTCAAAGATTTTTTTACAACAAGATGTTTTAACCTAATCCAGTCAAAATTATGTGGACATGTTAAACTCTGTTTCCCTATATAATTTTTGTCAATATTTGAAACTAGGTACTTATTTTTGAGGTTATTCATTTAATATCTATTTCATCTTCTCTCCCGACCTAAGAAAAGCTATAATTTTTTGATCTACTACATTACCTGGCCCACAGTTGTGGATCAGACATTAACTGAGCATCTAATAGATTCCAGACACTGTTTCTGGCACCTTAAGTATAACTACAAATTAAACAGACAAAATTTCTGCTCTTAAGGGAGAGACAAATAATAAATAAGTGAAACATAATAAATAAGTGAAGAGCATAAGCATAGGGTTTTAGAGTATGGAATGTGGAGCTACACTGCCTAGATTGAAATCACAGTTTAGCCACTTTCTAGCTCTCTAATATTTGCAGGTCAGTAACCCTCTGTGCTTGTTTCCTTAGTTATTAAACAAAGGTACTTCATAAGGTTATTATTAAAATTAAATAATATTTATAAGTAACTGGGGATAGTGTCCAGCATAGAGTAAGGACCATATAAGTGATTGCTAAATAAAATGTATGTTAGGTTGAAATGAAGTACATACTATTAAAAAAAAAAAATTAAAACCAGGGTGAAGGGAGCTGGGAATACAGGACAGGGCAGGCATGTGACAATATTCAATATGATGGTCAGGTAGGTCTGGTAAAAAGGTGACATTTGAGCAATAAATTGAAGGAGGTTCAAATACATATTGTTAAAATGAATTAAAGAATGATGGATAGCATTTTGAGAGTGTTGGGTAGCATAATGAAAACACCAAATAACAAAAAATTAATAAATACATGGGAATTGGTAGCTGGTGAATGAAAACAAAAGGTAATCTTAATGGAGAAAGAATGAGATTCTGCATGAATACAAATTATAATGCTTCCTTCCTCACCTCTCCACCAGCTGGCCAGGGGAACAAAAAGCATAAGAAGAAAAATTCCAGTACATCATGAAGGAACTATAATTCAGTATTCCCACAAGGAAGTATAATTTTAGTGAAGGGAAGGAGATGAGAGAGAAAGATGACCTGGTCAGGAAAGATGCTAAAACAAATAAAATTCCCTTTCTTAAAATTACTATTTCATACGGGGCACCTGGGTGGCTCAGTCAGTTAAGTGATTAAGCGTCTGACTTTAGCTCAGGTCATGATCTCGCGGTTTTAAGTTCGAGCCCCACATCAGGCTCTATGCTGACAGCTCAGAGCCTGGAGCCTGCTTCACATTCTGTCTGTCTGTCTGTCTGTCTTTCTCTCTCTCTCTCTCTCTCTCTCTCTCTCTCTCTCTCTCTCAGGCCCTCCCCTGTTTGTGCTCACTCTCTCTTTCTCTCTCTCTCTCAAAAACGAATAAACATTAATTTAAAATTACTATTTTATATATGTAAATAAAAACATTTGCCTCCCTTTACATTCCTGTTATAAAATTTCTATTTAAATTTACATTTAGAGGAGCCTGGGTGGCCTAGTTGGTTAAACATCCAACTCTTGATCTAAGCTCAGGTCATGATCTCACAGTGGGTTTGAGCCCTGCATGGGGCTCTGCACTGACAGCACAGAGCCTACATAGGATTCTGTCTCTTGCTCTCTCTCTGCCCCTTCCCTGCTCACTCTCTCTCTCAAAGTAAATAAAAGTTAAAAAAATAAATAAGTAACTTTACATTTAAAATTTACATTTTATATATAAAAAATAACAAAAATTTACAGTTAAATATAGTATTTTTATTTAGTAAATCACATTAATTATCAATTACTATTTTTGCATTTTCCTATGTGGGTTATCACATTAAACATAACTGGTTCTAAAAAAGAATGATGATGATGATAAAATGGAAAATCTGAAGGAAAAATGTATTATGTACTATAGAATCTAAAAGAAGTAGAAGTGAGTATGAGACTTCCAGATGCCATTGAATTACTTTGCCAATATTTTGCTGTTTTTTTCTTTTTGTCAAATGTTACACTAATGAATCCTCAAAAAGACATCAGTATAAATCACTCCATACTATATTGTCCTTAATGTGGAAGAATAGACAGTTTCTATTTCCACCAGTTGCCTAAAAACGTGCGAGGTGTTAAAACTGGTATTGCCTTTCCTCTCATTGGGCAGAGACCTTGTCTTTCCTATTATCTATTCAGAACTGAGTCATAAATAATATTCATGCCATATACGAAGAACAGACTCTTCTCTGTTCACATCATTTGCTCATTAAACAAACCTCTCTGGCACAAAGTTTTTCAATAAACATTTAATAAAATGTATCTGGTTTTATAAATTTGCTGATAAAAATTATTAGACACCCTCAGACAACAGACTCAAAGACTTTCCCTAACATTTTACTTACTAAATGTAGAAGATTCGCAGGTAGAAAGCCAAAGACGAGACAATTTATTTTTATAGAGCATGTCAAGCAACAGATAAGTCAGAAAGGAGAAATTGAAATTTCGAATCTCACTGGCCGTAGAAAAAATCAGAAAGCATCTCCATTACACACCTCCTGCACTTTTTGGAAATCATATTTTGAATGTGTCTCACAGTCTGGGCTGAAAGTAGAAGTGATTTCTTAAACACTATTTTTAACTCCCCAGAAATTACTTCACAGAAAGAATACTAAAGTGTTGCCAAGAATAAGTGAAATAAATATTTAACTTCCTTGGAATGGCATTATTGTGAAAATACAGAAAAATATGGTCTTATTCCATAAAGAAAAATATGCAGATACACTGAGAAAGCAAATAATAAAAGCTATTCTGAGGCTTAGAAGGATTGTGTACAAAGGACAATGGGGATTCTTATCTAGTAATTTTCCCTACTGCTTCAAAAGGCATCTTGAGGTTCACAGTTATAAATCTTATAAAACATATCTTTTGCATGTTATTAAATTTTAAATACAGTAAACATTTTTACTCTTCACTTGCTTAGCATAAGATACATGAGCTTAACTTTCCATGTCATATACATTTCTAAAAAAGCTCTTTATCTTTTACCCCAAAATATTTTGATATTATGATTATCAGTGGGAGGAAAAAAAGCCCATTATGGAAATTATGTAGGAAATGAATAATTTTCCCAATTTAATCTGAGACCTGGATATCTGATGATAACACTGTCAAGATGTTAAATAAGTCTGTCAAGGAGCGCCTGGGTGGCTCAGTCAGTCGAGCATCTGATTCTTGATTTTGGCTCAAGTTATGATCACAGGGTCATGAGGCTCTGCTCTGAGCATACAGCCTGCTTAAGATTTTCTCTCTCTCTCTCTTCCTCCGCTCCACTCCCACTAGCGTATAAAATAACATAAAATAAGTAAAATTAAAACTGGCCAAAAGGATCTATAGATTCAACAGCATCCTTATCAAAACTCCAATGTAATTTTTCACAGAAAAAAAGAATCCTAAAATTGACATGGAACCACAAAAGTTTCCAAAAAGCTAAAGCAGTCTTGCACAAGAAATAGAGAATCTGAAGGTATCATACTTCCTGACTCCAAATTATATTTCAAAGCTGTAGTTATCAAAATAATACGCTATTGGCATAACAGACATATAGGCTGATAAAGACATAATAGGAATCCAGAAATAAATCCATGCGTGGGCTAACTGAATCTCTAACAAAGGTATTGAGAGTACAAAATGGGAAAAGGATAGTTTCTTCAATAAATTGGGAAAAATGGATATCCACTTGCCAAAAAATGAAATTGGACTCTAATTTTATACCATATACAAAAAACAACTTGAAATGGAATAAAGACTTAGATGTAGGACCTGAATAATAAACTCCTACAATAAAACTTGGGGGGAAAGTGGCTAAACTGTGATTTCAATCTAGGCAGTGGAGATCCACAGTTCATACTCTAAAACCCTATGCTTATGCTCTTCTGTTTCACTTATTTATTGTTTGTCTCTCCCTTGAGAGCAGAAATTTTGTCTGTTTAATTTGTAGTTATACTTAAGGTGCCAGAAACAGTGTCTGGCATCTATCAGATGCTCAGTTAATGTCTGATCCACAATTGTGGGCCAGGTAATGCAGTAGTAAAACTGCTTAGTTTTAAAAAAATTAGTAAATAGAAACCATAAATCACACACCTCAGATAAGACATAGTTATAGAGAAGTTACTACCAACTAATTTTTTCACAAACTATCTTTAATGCCATATTTCTCTGAAGTCTCCTACTTTTATGAAGTGGACTGGCCATGTGGAGCCTTAAGGACAGCATTTTCTCCTGTTAGCTTTAGGCCTGAATCAGAATCAAGCCAAACATACCCTGATACCCTGGGCTTAGAATTTTCCATCTTAGCACTGTGAGTACTGGAAAATACCAGAGGAATTAGAATACAGTGCCAGTATACTAGTGGAACAACCTAATGAAATCAAAGAAAATCAGAAGTAATGACCCCTTGGGAGAAGTATTTGTTTCTGAGATACATAATCTTTACTTACTTTGTTTTGAACCTCACTGCAGACACAGTGAGGCCCCTCAGTGGGTACTCCTACCAGATCCACAATTCCAACTAGGTAAGAGACAAAAGAGAGAGAGAGTGCCAGAGAAAGAAATATTTCACATTCTAAATAATTTATTATAAAAGCTCACTGATGCTGTGAAAATTCTAATCCCTGTATAGTTTATGCTACCATCTAAAATTTAATAATTCACTTTTTGCTAATAGGAATGCAAAAGATTCTACCTCTATAGAGAATAAGAGAAAAGTGGGATCATAGGCATGAAAACATAGGTAGCAGTGTGTAGGGTCTAAAAGAGAAGGAAAATGCAGGTGACCATCCTCCATGAAATCTGATTTTCAGATATTTAAACAATTCCGGAAAGAATGCAATTACAATGAGGACATGAAATGAAGACACAGAAAGAAAGATATAAAAGGAGAATATGAAAACTAGACTATAAAAATTTTGAGTGTGGAATTTTTTCATATATCTCTAGCAAACCATGAAGTGCCTAGTGCATAAAAATTCAACAAATATTGTTAAATAAATGGATTCTTGTTGATGATTATTAATTTCAAATATATCCATTAGAAATACTTAATTGTAAGACCAATGGATATCTACTTTAGCACAAGCAAGAACAGAATTTATTTGAAAAATTATGGGAAGTCCAAAGCAAAAAGAAAACTGATGCACTGGGACTCCAAAACGACAGGCATTTTGGAGAATCTAAATCACACCTATGAAAGGAATTTGCAGAGTACCACCACTTTTAAAATTGGTAAGGTCCATCTTCAGATTGCTTGGTTCAAGATTCAAATTTATGGGGTGAGCAAGTCCCCCTGACTTAGTCTGGCCAGGAATTGGAACTCTGAAGAATGATTCAAAGACGAATGTGAGGAATAGAGGAAGGGTAGTTTCCCAGATGCAAATGCAGGTGCTCTTAACAGAAGAGAGGAAATCCAGGGAGGGGCACTCACCGTACTTCCTCTCCAGGCATTCTACTGGACTTTTAAACAGATTACTCATTTAATTCCTTCAACTAGCTTTTGAGATCAAATTTGTTTCCCATTTTATACTAAAAAATCTGGCAATAAAAGAACAAGAATTTATCAGATTATAAAGATATCCTAACTTTAAAATACTTGCTCTTGGAACAAAAAGGTGACATAACATCTATCCCACACTCATCATAACAGGGTTTGTTGGGTTTTTGTTTACATATTATTTTTTAATTTTTTAACCACTCTACTGAGGTATGATTGATATATGTAAAGTATTTAATATATACAAATCAATGAGTTTGGAGGTACATACCCATGAAACCACCACCATCATGAGGCTACAGGCACGTCCATCACCTCCCAAAATTTCCTCCCACAATACCACCACCACCATGTCTTCTTCCTCTCCTTATACTTCTTCTTGTTACTATGTGTTAAGAAAACATAAGATTTACCTTCCTAGCAATTTTTAAGTAAACAATACAGTATCATTAGCTATAAGCACTACACTCTATCATAAATCTCCAGAACTTATCGTGTATATCCTATACCTTTTGACATCACCTCCCCATTTCCTCCTTCCCTTAGTCCTGCTAACCATCACTCTATTATCTGCTTCCATGAGTTTCAATTTCATACACAGTGAATTTTAGATTTTATTTAAAATGTTTAATTCCATACAAAGTGAGAACATAAAGTATTTGTCTTTTTGTGTCTGATTTATTTCACTTAGCTAAATGTCACCCATGTCCATCGATATTGTTACAAATGTTGGAATTTCCTTTTTTAAGGTTGAATAATATTCCATTGCATGTATATAAATTTCTTTATAAATTCATCCATCAGGACATTTAGGATGCTTCCATGGCTATTTAAATAGTACTTGAATGATCACAGAAAAGCTAATATGTCTTTAAGATCCTTTAGATAAATACCCAGAAGTGAGATTTCTGGATCACATGGTTCTATTTTTAATTTTTTGAAGAAACTCAATATTCTTTTCATAATGGCTAGACCAGACCAATTTACATTGCCACCAAGAGTGTACCATAGTTCCCTTTTCTCCATATCTTTGTCAATGCTTGCTATCCTTTTTTTATTATTATTTATTCATCCAAACAGTGTAAAGTGATATCTCATTGTGGTTTTGATTTGAATTTCCCTGATGATTAATGATGATGAGTACACTGTCATATATCTGTTGGCCATTAGTAGGTTTTCTTTGGAGAAATGTCTATGCAGGTCCTTTGCCCATTTTTTCAATAGGTTAGTTGGATTTGGGGGTTGCTTTTGTTTTGTTTTGCTATTCAGCTGCATGAGTTATTTATATTATTTTGGCTATAACCCTTTATCAAGGATGTGGTTTGCAAAAATCTTCTCCCATTTAATAAGTTGACTTTTATTTTGTTGTTTCTTTTGCTATACAGAAATGTTTTAGTTTGATGTAATCCCAATTGTTTATTTTCGCTTTTGTTGCCTGTGCTTTTGGTGCCACATTCAAACAGTCTTTGCCAAGACCAATATCAAGGGGCTTTCCCCCCAAGTTTTATTGTAGGAGTTTATTATTCAGGTCCTACATCTAAGTCTTTATTCTATTTCAAGTTGTTTTTTGCATACGGTATAAAATTAGAGTCCAATTTCATTTTTTGGCAAGTGGATATCCATTTTTCCCAATTTATTGAAGAAACTATCCTTTTCCCATTTTGTACTCTCAATACCTTTGTTAGAGATTCAGTTAGCCCACACATGGATTTATTTCTGGATTCTCTATTATGTCTTATCAACCTATATGTCTGTTATGCCAATAGCATATTATTTTGATAACTACAGCTTTGAAATATAATTTGGAGTCAGGAAGTATGATGCCTTCAGATTCTCTATTTCTTGTGCAAGACTGCTTTAGCTTTTTGGAAACTTTTGTGGTTCCATGTCAATTTTAGGATTCTTTTTTTCTGTGAAAAATTACATTGGAGTTTTGATAAGGATGCTATTGAATCTGTAGATCCTTTTGGCCAGTTTTAGTTTTAACAATGTTAATTCTTTCCAGTTCATAAACATGGGATATTCTTCTATTTGAGTCTTCTTCACTTTCTTTCAATGGTGTCTTACAATTTTCAGTATAGAAATATTTCACCTATTTGACCAAATTTATTCCTAAGTATTTTATTGTTCTGATACCATTGCAAATGGGATTGTTCTCTCAGTTTCTTTTTCAAATAGTTCATTGTTGGTATATGGAAATGCAACTGATTTTTGTATGTTGGCTTTGTTTCCTGCAACTTCATCGAATTTGCTGATTAGCTCTAAACCATTTTTGGTAGAGTCTTTAGAGTTTTCTATATAAGAGAACATTTCATCTACAAAGAGAGACAATTTTACTTCTTCCTTTCTCATTTAGATATCTTGTATTTCTTTTTCTTACCTAATTTCTCAGATTACAGCTCCTAGTACTATGTTGACTTAAAGTGGTGAAAGTTGACATCCTTGTCTTGTTTCTAATACTCAAGAAAAAGCTTTTAGATTTTATCATGGAGTATAATGTTAACAAGGGACTTAGCATATATGATCTTGATTATATTGAGGTACATTCCTTCTATACCTAATTAGTTGACAGTTTTACCATGAATGGGTGTTAAATTTTGTCAAGTGCTTTTACTGCATCTATAGAAATGATGTGGGTTTTATCCTTTTTTTTTTTTGCTAATGTGACATATCACATTTATTGATTTGCATATATTGAATCATCCTCATATCCCAGGAATATGCATTAATTCTCACAATTTTTGCTTCCCCAAGGTGCTAGAACCTCTCAGCTAGACTTCTACACTCGTAAAGGTCTTCTCATCAAGTGATTATTAAAACTGGTGTTTCAGTGAGGGTTTAGAGGCTGGCTTCTCCTATCCTGACATCACTCCTGGTCAGGGTTTGGAAGTCCATCTTTGTGAAACAAAAAAATAATACTTGTCAAAGGATATGAATTTATTAAATAATTTTATAAAGGAAATTTTGAGCTTACAGATATTAGAATAGAAATAACAAGTGGCAAGTGAACATGGACGTCATAACTGTTCTTAGAATGAATGCCAATAACAGGACCCCAAGGTTTTGTTGCTTAAACTCAAACATAGGAGAATAACCTTTAGGGCCATGAAAAATGGAAAGCACTATATGTGAATCTATCATAGAGGCAAAAAGCTATAAAGACTGCATCCTCATTGAAAGGATGATCTGGAAAACATCAATCAGGAAAAAAACTCACCAGGGAATCCTACTGGTTTTGGTAACTTCAAGGTGGTACAAGACGATAGCAGTAATAGTTTCAACAGGGAATTGGTAGCCAAGAACTACTCTCATGAGAGGCTGAGCTCAATTTACATGTGAAATTACCATGGGAAACCATGACAAAATTTATACAAAATTATCACAGAATTAAATAGAATAAAAAACTTCCAAAGAGGGGGCTGACAAAAATATTTCATGAAAATGTAAGAAATTGCAAAATTTCTTAAAAATTATTTAAAAATTGAAATATATAAAGATACAAAGGAAAAATCCTCACATGCCAGTAATCATAATAAAAGAAGATGAATAAATTTATCAGTTAAAAGGTAAAAATTACTGTCATAACTGTAATGTGATTTTGTCCCACCTAGAAGCTATTAAGTTATCCTATTCCATTCATGGGTGTTGGGAGAACACCTGAGACTTCTGAATCAGAAACAGAGGATGTTATTACATACTACACACCGAGGGGCATGACCATCATTGATTGTCAGTTTCCCTTGACCCCAAGTCCCACAGGTAACAAAATGTGATGCAGAGGAGTGCTGTGCAAAACTGTTCTTTGTACCAGATGGAAAGAGTAGCTTGTCTCTCAAGGTTGCTCACTTAAACCCTGAAAAGTGGCCAGATAGAGAGCAATCAGGGCCCTGAATTCTTGGCACCACAAGATTATGCAGGGATGCTTAGGGCCCGTGGTAGATTATGTCTCCCTACAATCCACCCCTTGTTCCTATATGCTCTTGGCTGAACTCAAATTTCCACTTGTGTATGCTATTCAGTTGGCCACTATGATTATTCTTACCAGTAGAGGCCAGGACGACCAAATTGATCCCATTTTTAGTAAATATTTGAGAAAGGCTGCCTTTAACCAGAATCTAGGTGTTAAAATGAGGCCATTCTGCATTTACCTAAACTAGACCTCTTATAGTCACAGATTCAGCCAACTATGAATAAGCCCTAGAAGAGACTAATTGGTCTTAATTCAGATGGCTTAGATGTAGTATAAGTTCAGTCTTTTATCCATTTCAATTCACAGTGAAAACTGAATTTCTGATTTATCATATCAGTGTCAATTATTACAGTGAATCACAGATGGGCCAAAAGCACCATCCCATAAAGGAAAGTTATTCTATGGCCCCATATCTTCTAACTACAAACATATAACCTGAAGGATCGCAGGTCATTGCAATTCAGGATTTATTGTTAAACCTGACTTGGGTCATGATTGCATTTATTTGGTTAAGCCACATGGGCCAGGTCACCAGATGACTGAAGCTCCTCTTGCCATCATGCATTAACCCAGAGCTACTCAGGTATCAGAAAAAGCATTTAAATTTGTATCCACTGAACTGAAACAAAATTGTACTGGCCCATATGTTTGGTGGAGACTCCACATTCAGAACATACCACTGATAGCATCTAATACATCAGAATATTCCAGGACTGGTCAAGTCCACATGACTAGTTTATATTTTCAAAGCACATGCATGGAGATGACAAACTGAGTAGCAGGTCAATTACTAGTCACAACTGCTGCTCAGTGATTGTTTTATCAGGCTGTACTTTGGGACAAAGGGGACAAAGAGCATTGCTTCCCACTCCCTTGGAGTCTAAGCTGTTTCCTCCTCAAGCATTGGGATCTTTGCTCTCCTTTCATGTCTCTGGAATAATAAGTGTCTCATATTACTAGCTATTAACTCCACCATTTCTCAACTCATACTCTACTTACTCCTATACCTTTCATCTGGAATAGGCCAAGTATAAAGGAAAAAAGGAATTTTTATAAAATTTACAGACTCATTATATACCCTACCTTGGCCTACATAGGTCATTATGTGGTACTCGGCTAGCAGTGTACCAACCAAGTTGTCATTATCTTTTTGATCTAGGATGTCAATCCAACAAGAGAATCTGGATGACTAAGTCAGAATTTCGCTTAAATACACTAGCCTCTCTTTTAGCTGGGCTGCCACCAAGAAGACATACACACCAATATGGCCTGGATTTGTTGTCAGGGGAAAAAAAAAAAAAGATGCACCATGCTTAGGAATGGTCGGAGTACAAGGCAAAATCTTCAAATTAAGTCTACATAACTCCCCACTATTACCCTGGTCATTAACCAGTAGGTGACCAAGAAGTAGTGAACCCTGTCAGGGGATGGCTACATTCAGTGACCAAACTGCTTTATTAAGACTTGTGGACCATAAAGAGGGAGGGAGGTAGAATCAGAAATCCTTTTGATTTGATTCTTAGGGAGTTAATTAGAGGGTTCAGCAGTGCCAGAAACCTGCAGTTGATAGAGAATATGAATGCTCATGAAATACACAGACTATCAGCCCATTGGTGGGTGTCTTTCAGACTAAAGGCATAATAATGTCAGACTACAAATGGTTAAGATGAAAATGGAACAGTTAAGTTTGATGAGCCATAACAATGGCCAGAAAAAGCTCATCAGATACAAATAACATAAAAATGTGTCAACAGCAGGGAGGCACCACTGGTAGCCTGTACAGGGTCAAAGATCAAATATAGTCAATTTGCCAGAAGCAGGCAGAGTCAGTATCTCGTTCAATATGGCCTCCTTCATTGAGACAAAGGGGCCTTTTGGCAAAAGTTCCAAATCTAGAATGCATTGCAGCTTCTTAATGATAAGTATATAGTCCTTTACCATACAGCCATTCTGTGTTGGTAGATGTGTTGGTAGATGTCTGGTGCAATGATAAATCCAAATGGCAATGGTGATGCAGGCCTGATCAACAGCTTTATTCCAGTAAGTCTTAGGGAACAGGCTCTTACCATGGGCATCAACAAGAGTGAATCAGACTGTTGGATTGAAATTAGAATTTATTTTAGCAGTTCTCAAGTCCCAACAGGCTGATTTTTTAATCTAGTAGTCTGCAATCTTTGAAGTAAATGGCAGACAAGATGGCTGGGCCATTGGCAACAGCCCAAGACTCGGGAAAAATATAAGCCTGGCCCTGGAGAGCACTGTCTGAGGCAATGGAGTTTTCTGAGCTGCCTAGCTCTTACTGTAGTCAGTCTTCTACAACTGAATGGAGCTGGCTGGTTCCTCTCACCCACTGGGCACCATTTACTTTCACCTTAACCAAACCATCAATGAAACATGCCCCTGTATTCATGGGAACCTCTATGAGTCAATGTTCTTATGAACCAGTACTTTTGCTTCAGGCGGTGAAGAGGGGGATAAGGATAGCTGCCACTTATGTATGTAAATCCAAATTTCTGGCTATGTTCCTGAAAATATCAAATCCATTTCCTGAACAAAGTCTGTTGGACACTTTCCACCTTATTCATCACTGAGTATAAGCTGACTCACTCCAAATATGGACATGCCAGGCCAGAGAGTCATGGATAATACCTCCATGGATTATGTATTCAGGTTTAAAAAGCACTTAAGAGCAGATCATTAGCTGCATTAAAATAAAAGGAGGTATAATTGGTGTCTTTGTTAGAGGCACGTCTATTTTCTTTCTTCTAATATTCAGTGCAGCAGTTCCCTGGATTGATTATGTTGTGACTTAAACCTAGTTATTGGTCCAATGGCTATGACGAGTGGGAGTGGAGCCTGAAGTCTGTGTTGTCTTACTAGCAGTAGTCTTCAGCAAGAATGGAGGGGTGAGAAGACTGCTATACTTTATCAGGGAGTAGTGAGCTAGCTACAGTTACAAAGATGAGGGTCTCTTTAGCATACAAGGGTATCCACAAGAGATATGCATAGAAAACTCACTTCTTGCGGTATTTCATTCACTAGTTTCACATCACTCCCAAAATGCTACTTAATTTTATTAAATTTTGGTTTATCAATCCAGGCTGGATTTTTTTTATTATTATTATTATTACTTGTAACTTCTGCAAATAGTTTACTTCTTTATTTGTCTTTTTTTTTTTTTAGTTTATTTAGTCCTTTTAAGAGAGAGACACACACAGCTTGAGTAAGTGAGGGGCAGAGACAGAGGAAGAGAGAACCCCAAGCAGTCTCCATTGTTGCAGAGCTGGATGCGGGGCTCCATCTCACAAACCGTGAGATCATGACTGGAGCCAAAATCAAGAGCTGGATGCCCAGCCAAATGAGCCACCCAGGGGCCCCTTTATTTACTTTTTCACAATGCATGAGACTTCATTATTAAACATATCCCATTCAGGTGAAATGCATTTGTTTTTTTCAATTTTTAGGTGTTACAAATAATGCATGGTGAATATTCTTGCACATATGTTGTTTTGCATTTATAGAGGCTTATCTTCAGGGTAGGTTCTTGCAAGTTGTGATGCTGGGGAACAATGAAATGCATAGTTAACTTTGTTAAATATTGTTAATTTCTTCCATAGCAATGGTAACATTTTATACTCCTCAGAGCATTGTGTTTCTCCCTTCTCCAAAACTGTAGCCATATGGCTTGTTGTCAAACCTCTGTATTGTTCCCTGATACTTGAGTTTTACTTTTAATTTATATTTTATTATAAGTTAGGTAAAGCAACTTTTCATGTTTCAGAGTTACACAAAAATTCACTCACTTTATTCCAGTACTTCTGTTTTACATTTTTAGAATTATAATTCCAGTTTATTTGACATTTATCCTGCTACCTGTTGAGGAATATAGTTTCAACATCATGATATTGAAATGGCTATGAAGAATTCCTAACATGATTTATGACAAAGTCCATCATTTCCCCAATGATTTGAGATGTCTTTATGATATGCTATATTTTTAATATCTACCATTATCTATTTGGGGATTTTTACCCTACTTATTGGCTTGTTCATTTACATTCTGACACTACACTCTTTTAATTAGGGATGTTGGGTTATTAATTATAGTCATTGATTGGATTAAGCCCTCTTCCAACATTACTTTTTAAAGAAATCTCATTAGTGATATTTGTTTTTCCATATGAACTTCAGAATCAATTTATCTATCCCCATAACCACCACCCCAACCCCCCCCCCAAAAAAAAGCTGATATTTTTATTGGGATTGCATTACATTTTATTGACTTGGGCAAATGAACATCTGTGATATTCAGTCATCTTATCCTATACCACTTCTGTGTCCTTCTTAAGTGTTTTACAGTTCTCCTCGTTTCAGGTTTTGTACCTTTCTTGGTCAGTATATTCATGGGAATATTACCAAGGGATACTACTTTTTTATTATAATACGTCCTTCCATAGATTACACCTTCTAACTGGGTACTGTTTTTATATATGAGGACTGTGTTAGCCAGGATTGTCCAGAGAAACAGAGCCAATGAAGCATAGGTATACAGAGAGAGATTTTAAGGAACTGACTCACATGATTATGGAGGCTGACAAATCCAAAATATGCTGGATAGACTGGAAGACTGCAGACCCAAGGAAGAAATGATATTGCAGCTTAAATCAGAAGGCAGTCTGTGCAGAATTCCTTCTCCCTCAGAGAAGAGTAGACTTTTTTCCATAAAAATATTCAACTGATTGGATGAGGCTCACCTACGTTATAGAGGGTAATTTGCTTTACTCAAAATCTGATTCAAATGTTAACCTCATCAAAAATTACCTTCACCAAAGCATACAAGATAATGTTTGCCTAAATAACTGGGTACTGTGGCCTAGGTAAGGTAACATAAAATTAACCATGAAAAGACCTTCGATATTAAAATATTTGTTTTTTTATTGGTACTTAATTGCATCTCTCTCTCCCCCTCCCTCCCTCTTTCTTTCCACAACCCTCTAATTTTCTTTGATTTTTTTGATAGTATTCCAGGTAAACTATCATATCATCTGCAGGGAGAGTTTTACCTTTTTTCCTAACTTTCACACCTCTAATAATTTTCTTTTATCTGATTATATTTTTTAATATCTTCAACACAATATTGAAAACTGGAGTAAAATGAGCCTTATTTACCTTTTCTCTGAATTTAACAGAAAGTAGTCCAGCATTTCCCATTATTTAAGATATGGATTATTCATATTTGAAAAGCACTGAATCCATTACTCTTCTATTGAGTGTTTTTATTAGGAAAAGGTATTTGATTTTGTGTAGAACTTTTCATGGTAATAATATGATTTTTTTTCTCTTTGTATCCATTTAAAACATAAATTATATTAATGGATTTTCTAATTTTGTTCCATCCCTGGATTACTAAAATAAATCTCATATATAGTCATTATTTATTAATTTTAATGTCTTTTTCATCTACTGGCTAATACTATTTTATTTCAAATATCTGCATCAGTATTTGCATAAATAAGAATGGTCCACAGTTATCCTTTATGTGAAATCATATTGGATTTATGTATTAATATTTTATCAGTGCATCTGTTATGATCTATTTGAAATCAAACAATTCTACCTACTTCAAACAGAAGGAATAAAGTGCATAGAGTTACAGGAGTTACAAGTAGTAGAGGAATAAAAGAGAAGAAAGTAACATTACTAAAACTCAGTCACTGCTTCAAACCAATAAATAACCCAACTGCAAACCCAGGATCTCTGTGTCACAATTGTTACAGCTTTTATTCGAGTCAAGCTGCCAGATATGGAATCCATAATCACGGGCATCTAGGCCAAGGCTGTGTGCTGGGAACCACACTGCCCAAGGAGGAAATAAGGAGACAACATTCCCAGGCTCTTGTTACTGGCTGCAGCTGTCTCTGCCATTCATCACTCTGAACCCAACCACTGCTCCAGTTTCCCTGCACTGTGAAACGCCATGGGAAAAAAAGGAAGATAAAATTGCTTCTCTACTTCCGCAAAATTCTACCAAAATTTCCACTGGCACATCCCATTTGCAGAACCTAAAAATCATTTTGCATGGGTGTCTGGAAACTGTGGTTTGTGAGGCCCAAGACCCTGTATTATAGAATAGATCGCAGAAGGGCAGGAACAAAGCTGAGAACACAGAGAAATTACTGGGGAATCCGAGTACATAAAAGGAATTTCCACCTCCTTTATTCAGTAGGGCAACCTAAATAACAGTGGTATTTTTTGATGTTTAAAGCATCATCTAGGCCAAGTGATCACTTGGAGGGGGTAGCTCTTTGAGAATATACTGTTTCTTATATAAAGACTGGGCTGTTTAAAACTCTTTCCTGGGGTAGTTTTAATTAAGAATATTTTTCCAGAAAATTATACATTTCAAATGTGTTGGTATAGAATTGGGACAATGCTCTCAGGATTATTAAAATGTTTTGAGAGTTATCTTCTTCTTGCTATATCTTATTTTGGGTATGTATTCTTTTACTGTTTTCCTTTCCCTAGATTTATTAGTTATTGTCTATTTTGTTCATTTTTTAAGACAACATTGGATTTATCAACTGTTTTTCGGGGTTTTTTTTTGGTTTCTAATTCACTGATTGATTGATTGGTTTTACTATTTCCTTCATTTCACTTTCTTTTGGTTTCTTGTTGATCTTTTCCTAACTTTCTTTCTTCCCTAACTTTTTGAGTTGCATATTTAGTGCCTTTCTTTCTTTTAACTCTTCCATAAAGATGCTGATATAAGAAGTTTCTATAAATGTTTTATTTTTCAAAGTTTGGCTTGTATTTTTCCTTGACTCAAAAATTATTTTAAGAAATGATTCTTATTTCTAACCAGGTAGATTTTTTTTGTCACATTTCTAGTTGCATTGCATTTTTATATTAGTAAACATTACTTGTATCATTTCTAATTAGTGAAATTTAATAATGATTTTCAGAGCGAACAGAAGAATACCCTTAACATTCTGTTAATCTGGATTTGGTAAAATACATAAACAGAAGTTGCTGCCTGTTTACAAACCTTTAAGCCTTATGTATTAGTGTCAAGGTGCCAGTATGGTTGATTTCTTCTGAGGCCCCTCTCTGACTTTTCGATGGCCATCTTATCCTTGTGTCTTCACACAGTCTTTCTACATATCTGTATTCAAATTTCCTCTTTTTTTAAGGACACCACTCAGATTAGGACTCAGACTAATGACTTTCTTGTAACTTAATAAACTCTTTAAAGAATCCATCTCCAAATACAGTCACTTTCTAAGGTACTGGGGATTAGGACTTCAACAAGATGCCGAAGGAAGACATGATTTGGACCATAACAACATGTATTCTTTGCATCAAGGTACTCCACAATATTCACCTACCTCAGGTAGCTTCCTTACAGGAGATGTTGCTCAGAAAAAAACAAATGTACAAACATGAATTATCCAAATAAGTTCCTTATTATTAAATATAAATGAACAATAAGGTCATCAGAAAAGGATTAAAAAAAAAAAAAAACCTTGTAAAAGAGATCAGAATAGAAAAACAGGAAACCTGACTGTAGGAAATAAAAGATATAAAAAAGACATAAATAAATAAATAAATAAATAAATAAATAAATAAATAAGAGATAAATATTCAACAAATTAGTGAATATTTTGAAAACATCTAATTAACTGATATAATCATTTATATTTATATTGCAATAATACAAACAGTATGCTGTTGGCTAATTAATTAGAATGAAAAATTCTATTTTCAAGAAAATTAGCTTGAATTTAGAATTCTATACAAAACCAAAATACCAATCAAGTGTGAGGCAAAAGCTTAGACATTTTCAGACAAGGAAAGACTCAGAAAACATTCCTGTCAAACACTGTTAAAATACTGGTAACTTACTTTAAAACACATCAGCATAAGCATTGGGGTATAAATATATGCTATAAAAGGTATACAATTTAGGGAGATGCTTTTTATGTATCAGAAGTTTCTACTTAAGATATCCTTAACATTCCCTCAACTTGAAAACTATAAAATGGTTTCTTCCTGACTATAGGTCCCTGACCTCCATTTTCTTACAGCATTTATCTTTATTAAAAACTTATAGGGGCACCTGGGTGGCTCAGTCGGTTAAGCGTCCGACTTCGGCTCAGGTCATGATCTTGTGGTTCGTGAGTTCAAGCCCCACATCAGGCTCTGTGCTGACAGCTCAGAGCCTGGGGCCTGTTTCAGATTCTGTGTCTCCCTCTCTCTCTCTGACCCTCCCCCGTTCATGTTCTGTCTCTCTCTGTCTCAAAAATAAATAAATGTTAAAAAAAAAAAAACTTATAAATTCTTTCTCTGCCCCTCTAAAATATAAATCTTTGCTCAGCCTCTTGTCAGTATTAAAACTCAGCAATGTCTCAATCAGTCATGCATTTGAAATGTGAAACAAATTATTAATATCAGGTATGAAAGAGGGGGACATCACTACTACATCGAGAGCTTTAAAGAATAATAGGGAATACCACAAACAACTCTATACTCATAAATATGATAACCTACATGAAATGGATCAATTCTTTGAAATATACAATTTCCCAAAGCTTACATAATAAGGAGGAGACAATCTGAACAGGCCCATATCAAAGAAATTAAATCAATACTTAATAACCTTTGAATATAGAAAGCACTAAGCTGGAATGGGTTCACCGGTTATTTCTACCAAACATTTAAAGAAGAAAGTATACCAACTCTCTAAAATCTCTTACAGAAGATGAAAGCAGAGGGAATACTTCCTAACTCATTCTACAAGGCCAGTAGTATGCTAATACCAAGACCAGGCAGATACATTATACCCACAAACCACTATCCCCAATGAATAAACACAAAGTCCTCAATATAATATTAACAAATAAAATGGAACAATGTATAAAAAGAATTATACACCATGACCAGGTGTTATGTATCCCAGCTATGTAAGACTGGCTTAACATTCAATAATCTATTAAGGAAATCCATAAAATCAATAGGTTAAAGAAAATTCACACAATCATCAGTAGACGTAGAAAAGTAATTTAAGGAAATCTAACACTCATTCATGATAATAACTCTCAATACACTAGGAATGGAGAAATATTTCTACAACTTAATAAAGGGTATCTACCAAAAAAACCTACAGTTAACATCAAACTTAATGATAAGCAACCTGAAGTTTTTTGGGTTTTTTTTGTTTTTGTTTTTGTGTTTTTTTCCAAGATCATGTATGAAGCTAGGATGTCCCTCTTCTCATCACTTGTTTTCAAAACGGTGATGGAAATTCTAGCTAATGCAATAGGACCAGAAAAGGAAATAAAAGGTATACATCTGCAGAAGTAATAAATAAAACTTTATTGTTTGCAAATGACATGACTGTCTATATGGAAACTCTGAAAGAATCTATGAAAAAATTCCTCGAACCTTGCAATTATAGCAAGGTTACAGGATACAAGGTTAACATAGAAAAGTCAATTGTTTTTTATATATCAGCAATGAACAAGTAGAATTGGAAATTAAGAACACAATACCATTTACATTAATACCTTCAAAAATGAAATACTTATGTATAAATGTAACACAATATATAAAGCACTATATGAGGAAAACTGTAAAACTGATGAAAGAAATCAAAGAACAAAATAAATGGAGAGATACTTCATGGGTAGTAAATTCAATATTGTCAAGATGTCAGTTGTTCCCTAATTAATCTATAGATTCAATGCAATTCCAATCAAAATCCTAGGAAGTTATTTTGCAGATATTGGCAAGCTAAATTTAAAATTATTAGAAAAGTAAAAGACCCAGAATAACAACACAAACTTTTAAAGAGAATGAAATCAGACTACTGACACTACCTGGCTTCAAGACTTACTAAAAAGCTACAGTAATCAAGACACTGAGGCATTGGCAAAAGATAAGACAAATATATCTGTGAAAATTAATATAAGGAAGCCTCATTTAGAATGGAGTTTCATACCCAGCACTAGAGTCAACTGCAGACCTAACAGGAAAAGAGGAACCCTGCAAGTCAATGCTACTTTACTATCCCTGCAGGAGAGAGAAGCAAGAGTTCTTCCTTCCCCAGCAACATTCCAGCCAATAAGAGATGGCCAAACCTCAGCCAATGAGAAGCCACTACACTTCAAACTCCCAGTTTACACCAATGGACTTTTAGTTTGTAACAGTCTCTCCCAACTCCCCCTTTCCTCTATAAAAGAATGTTCTTCTTTGTTCTCTGGACTTGCCTATGGTTTTGCTGCAGCTTGCTTGTTCCAGACTGCAATGCTCTGCTATTCCCAAATAAACCCATCTTTGGCTGGTAAAACTAATTGGCAGTTTTATTTTTAAGATTAACATATCAATGAAACAAAAGAGAGCCCAGATATGGCCTCAAATAAATGGAATCAACCAATATTTGACAAAGGAGCAAAGGCAGTACAGTGGAGTAAGGATAAAGGTAGTCTTTTCAATAAATGATGCAGGAACAACTAGAAATCCACATGCAAAAAAAAAAAAAAAAAAAAAATTAACCTAGACAAAGACCTTACATCCTTCACAAAATTAATTCTAAATGGATAATAGGCATAAAAGTCAAAACTATAAAACATCTAGACGATAACATAGGAGAAAACTTAGATAACAGAGTGTGGTGATATCTTTTCAGATATAACACTAATTGCACAATTCATGAAGTAATTCATAACGTTGAATTCTTTAAAACTAAAAATGTCTCCTATGCAGAAGACACAAGAGAATGAGAATACAAGGGGGGTGGGAAATATTTCCAAGGGGGAGAAATATTTCCATGGGGAAATATCTGCAAAAGACCATTCTGATACACTGTTGTCCAAAATACACAAAGAACTTTGGGGCATCTGGGGGGGCTCAGTTGGTTAAGTGTCCTACTCTTGGTATCAGCTCAGGTCATGATCTCATGGTTCTCGTGGGATCTAGCCCCATGTCAGCCTCTGTGCTGACAGCATGGAAAATGGGATTCTCCCTCTTTTCTCTCTGCCCCTTCCCCCATTTGCACTCTTTCTCTCTCTCAAAATAAATAAATAAACATTAAAAAAAATACACAAAGAACTTTTAAACTCAATAATAAAACAAGCAACTTAATTAATGAACAAAGGCTGTGCACATCTCATCAAAGATACACAGATGGCAAACAAACATATGAAAAGATGCTTTACCTCGCGTCATTAGAGAATTGTCAATTAAAGCAATCAAATACACACCTGTTAGAATGACCAAAATCCAAAACACGTATAACACTAAATGCTCATGAGGATGCAGAGCGATAGGGACTCTCATTCATTACTGGCAGGAATATGTAATTGTACAGCTACTTTGGAAGACAGTTTGGAGGTTTCTTACAAAACTATTCTCTTATCATACGATACAGCAGTTGTGCTCATTGGTATTTCACCAAAGAAGGTGAAAACTTACGTCCACACAAAAACCTTCACACTAATGTTTAAAGCAGTTTTATTAATAATTGCCAAAGCTCTGAAGCAATCAAGATGTCCTTCAGTAGGTAAACAGATAAACTGCAGTATATCCAGACAGTGGAATATAATTCTGCACTAGAGAGAAATGAGCTATCAAGACAAGAAATGGAGGAACCTCAAATACATATTACTAAGTAAAAGAAACCATTTTGTAAAAACTCCATACTACATGATTGTAACTATATGACATTATGGAAAAGGCAAAACTATGGAGACAGCAAAAACATCAATGGTTGCCAGGGATAAGGAAGCAGAAAAGGATAAACAGAGCACAGAAGAGTAAAATGATAGGGGAACAGAAGTGAAATTATTGTTAGGGGAGTGAAATTATTCTGTATACTATACCGATAAATACATGTCATTTTACATTTATCAAAGCCTAAAGAAAACACAACACCAAGAGTAAATCTTAATGTATGTTACTGTCTTTAGATGATAATGGTGTGTCAATGTAGGTTCATCAATTGTAACAAATGTTCCACTCTGGATATTACAGTGGGAGAGGATGTGTGTTTGTGGAGATAGATGAGTATATAGAACCTCTCTGTACTTTAACTTTTCTGTGAACCTAAAACTGCGCTCCAAAATAATGTCTATATTAAAAAAAAAAATGAGTCTTTGTTGATAAAAGTAGTATATTCAAGATATGTATATTGGGTAATTATATTCAAGGTGTTAATTATATACATCAGAGACAGTAACACCTGTAGCTTCTACCATTAAGTATGGTGCTCCAAGTTTGATTCCTAAGCAAATCTCACTTTGAAGGTTTTTCTGGTTGCCTGATGGCAATTTTAAGGATTAGAGCATATTGCCTCTGGACTGTTGTCAGATATCCCTTAAATTTATGTCTAGTGGCCACTACACTTAAGATAAAAGAAATTTATATCAAACTTACAAAAGTTGTTTTACCAATGTTCATTGCCATCTTATTAATAAGTACTTGTTAATAAATGCTTTTATTTTCAATATAATCTGATAGTAATATGTGAGAGAATTCCCAAAGAGAAATTGGCTTAAGTTGGTTTCCAACACAACGCTTTAAAGAAAATTAGTGAAGACATTATTGAAACAAAACAGGAGTACTAATAAAGAGGAAAATTTAAATTTCCCATAGATTCCATTACAAAAATAGGCAATTGGTCTTAAATGCAATGGGTTCAAATTAAAACAGGAAGTCACTGAAAGCTTCAAGATGAATGCCTTCAAGAAAATTACATAGGTTTTTAGTAGATACAAATGAAGAAACTGGAAAATATAAGTGGTAGTGTTTCTTTTTTCTATAAAAATAATGAGAGCAACTCATCACTACAAGAAAAACAAACCAAACACTGTTTATAAAAGGAATGCTTAAATTAGAAACCAAACTAGGGGTACCTGGGTGGCTCAGTCACTTAAGTGTCCTACTCTTCATTTCAGCTCAAGGTCATGATCTCATGGGATTGAGCCCCATGTCAGGATCGTCCTGGGCTGGAGTCTGCTTGGGATTCTCTCCTTCTCTCTCTACCCCTACCCCACTAGCCTTCTCTCTCTCTTCCTCTCTCTCTCTCTCAAAATAAACTTAAAAAAATAAAAACAAGAAAGCAAACTCAACTATGTCATGCAAATGGTTAAATATAAATTGGGAGAACTGATTAAATCTTGAATTAAACACTCTACTTTGGGTGGTGTAGAAATCAAGATGTTGAATCTATGAAGGAAGATACGTCAGTATAAGATGATTGTTTAATAGAGCTGACTGACACAGGTTGGGAATGGGATAGGGAGAGCAGAGATAAAGAGAAAAGCTGACACTACTAAAAAGTAGGGAATCAAGAGACAATATCCAAAGTTGATAAAATAATACCAAGGGAAAAGACGTCCTCCCTATGTATAAATACAATATATAATATTATATTTAGAGGTGTCTGGGTGGCTCAGTCGGTTGAGCGTCTGACTTCGGCTCAGGTCATGATCTCACAGTTCTGTGAGTTTGAGCCCCACATTGGGCTCTGTGCTGACGGCTCGGAGCCTGGAGCCTGGAGCCTGCTTCAGATTCTGTGTCTCCCTCTGTCTCTGCCCCTAACCCACTCGCATTCTATCTCTGTCTCTCTCAAATAAACATTTAAAAATTTTTAATAAAAATATTATATTTAAGCAAGACATACAGACATACAGACATACAGAGGAATAAGGCAGAATAGACAATTTGGAATAATCTCAAATATATATTGGAAATGAATACATTATAAAGATCACATCAAATTTCACTGGTAAAAATAGATTATTCAGTTCATAGTGTTGAGGTAGAAAGACATCTAGAAATAACTGGATACATGCCATATCCTTTAATCCAAAAAATTTCTAAAAGTATCAAATAAATCTATAAAAATTTTATAAAAATGCTAGAATAAGGATGAGAATTTTTTAAACATATGCTCAGAATGAACCCTGAAATAAAAAAATACTGATAAATTTTACCATATTCAAATATTATACATTTAAAAAATCCATAAATAAAAGATAAACACAGAATTATGGTACCAGCTTATAATTAATACCACAAAAGAATAATTCCCTAAATACAGAGTTAAGACAAATCTACATTAAAAAGACCAATAAATAGCCCAATTGAAATACAAATAAGACACTGTTTATTGAACAAGAGACAAAAATTCAAATGGCTCTAAAAAATACTAATTATTCAAAATGAGAGAAATAGAAAGAGATATCACTTTATCTATATCAAGATGAAAAATATGTTGATAATCTGTTTGCCAAGTATTCTCAGATGTCAGTGAAAGGTTAAATTGACAACGTCTACAGAGAGCAAACTGGCAATAATCTATCAAATATTTGCCAAGTATTCTCAGATGTCAGTGAAAGGTTAAATTGACATAACCTCTACAGAGTGCAAATTGGCAATAATCTACCAAAATTTAAAATAACATATATCTATGATCTGGCAATTCCATTTCTACTCCACTTCTAACCTAGAGATATATTTCAAATGACACATATCATTGTTTACAGCCACAAATATTCAAAACTACTTAAATGACGATAAGGATTATCCACTTACATGCTCTTTAAAACAAATTGACCAAACACACTTGGAGTTAACCTAGATTCCTCTACACCATGTGGCCTGTATGCAGAAACTTACTGCAATAATTAATTCTCCCCAGTGCCCCTAGATATTTGGAGAAGCAGTGGGGAACTAATTGACGTATATATGGATTTTCCCTAAATTTTCAGAAGAATATTTAGTAACTTCACGCTTAGGATGAAGCCAATTTCATTTCTTTTAATATTTTTTAATGTTTATTTATTTTTGAGAGAGAGACACACACACAGAACACAAGCAGGGGAGGGGCAGAGAGAGAGACACAGAATCTGAAGCAGGCCCCAGGCTCTGAGCTGTCAGCACAGAACCTGACATGGGGCTCCAACCTACGAACTGTGAGATGATGACCTGAGCCAAAGTTGGACACTTAACCAACTGAGCCACCTAGGCACCCTGAAGTCAATTTCATTTTGAATGGGAGAACCAGTGGCAATGAAAATCAACATTTAACGATGGTTTTGAGGTGATTAGCTAAGTTGATCATTAGAAGAGCTGGAGATAAATCTAATTAAACCTCTACCCACACCTTAAGCCAAATAGTTTCAAGATAAATAGAAAGGTAATATGTAAGAGAGAGAATGAATGTAGACAGATATGGATATAAATCATTCAATTGTGCAGAACATACACAAATATCTTCAATACATTTAACCAAAAAAGAATTAAAAGTTTCTGTATTTTGAAAAAACTGCAGGTTATCCTTTTACTATGTGAGAAGTGGAAAAGCAACTTCCAAGACTGGAAGGAGAAGGTCATTTTTCTTGAGGTAGATTTACAGCCCTACTGGTTGTTTTTTCACAACGTCCAGATCATTCCTCTTCTCTAAATTATCAAAGTGTAAAATGGAAAGAAAAAAAAAAGGCCCAAGAAAAGTCAATGACAGCACCTCTGAAGAAAAGGGTGAAAAGGTCTAGAATGGCAGGTCAGGTGGCCAATAAGAAGCTTTGCCAACTCTTTGGTTTTGTCACGGGCCAGTTCTCATGATTCTAATAATTCGGGATCAATTGTTTTATCTGAATCAGAACTGCTCTAATCCCATGAATTTGCAGCTGGCGACATCAAAGATGAGAGAGAAAAATTTGAAAATAGATATTGCCAGCCCGGTGTATTTTTAATTCAAGTGAAGCTTTCTATTCCCATGGTGATGTGAGGATGTGATACTTTTTATACATGTGTCATGATTCACCTTGCAAAGCAGCAGAGTCAAGTCTGTCAGAGAATGAAGACACCTTAGTACAGACTCTGACAGCTACAGATGGACTGGTGATGCAGGGAAATGAAATAAATGATTCACCTCACTATTTTTGTTCTGTGATTCTTTTCTTAGAACATGAGGCTTATTTTAATAAAAAGAAATTAAATTGCAAAGAGTTTACAGTTCAGTTCAACCAGCTTCACCAGTTGGGGTAACAGTTACAATCTCTTCTGCATTTTTTTTTCTACACTTAAATTTCAATAGTCCAGAATCCATTATTTTATTAAACACTTGTTTTGGCCTTGGCATTTTCAAAAGTACTGTCTGTGGAACCCAGATATACATTCAGGGACTTTTTTTAGTAAAACATAAGCTGGACAGATATTCACAGAACATGTAAATGGAAAAATTATTTCCCAGCTGTGCAAGATTTCAGTCAGCCTCAGTATTATAAAGCAAATCACTGAAATATATAAAAGCCCTTATAACAGAAGGACCTAAAAGCATTCTTAGATTTCTAATGCTACAGGATTTTTCTAGAGGCTAATTTGTAAATGGGGACACTTAAACTAAATTCAAATGAAATGAAAGAGTAACTGGATGTTTTGCGTTCTGATTTGTGTATAGTCAAGGAAGTTTATTGTAAGGAATCGTACTTTGTTTTTATTTTCCACAAATGAAAACCTGTAATTTATAAACTTATTTGTGTATACTCCACTAGTGGCTTTTTATTTCTGTTGTATGGCAGGCACTGTTCATGGTGTTGGAGACACATCATGAATGAAACACTTCCTCCTAGGGATGCCTGGGTGGCTTAGTCGGGTAAGCCTCCAAATTCGGTTCAGGTCATGATCTCAGGTACTCCTGAGCTTGAGTGCCGCATAGGGCTCTGTGCTTACAGCTCAGAGCATGGAGCCTGCTTTGGATTCTGGGTCTCTCTGTCTCTCTCTGCCCCTCCCCTGCCTACTCTCTCTCTCTCTTTCTCAAAAATAAACATTAAAATATTAAAAAAAAAACACACTTCCTCCTTGCTGGGGAACAAAAATACAAGAATGTCAGTGTTGGTGAGAACACCAAAAGCAAAACAATTGCAGTGCAACATAATGAACATTAAAACACAAGCACAGGGGCGCCTGGGTGGTTCAGTCGGTTAAGCATCCAACTTCGGCTCAGGTCATGATCTCGCGGTTTTCAAGTTTGAGCCCCGCGTCTGGCCCTGTGCTGACAGCTCAGAGCCTGGAGCCTGCTTCAGATTCTGTGTCTCCTTGTCTCTCTGCCCTTCCCCCACTCGCACTCTGTCTCTGTCTCTCAAAAATAAATACACGTTGTTAAAAAAAAATTTTAGGGGCGCCTGGGTGGCTTGGTCGGTTAAGCGTCCGACTTCGGCTTAGGTCATGATCTCACTGTCCTTGAGTTCGAGCCCCGCGTCGGGCTCTGTGCTGACAGCTCAAAGCCTGGAGCCTGTTTCAGATTCTGTGTCTCCCTCTCTCTCTGCCCCTCCCCTGTTCATGCTCTGTCTCTCTCTGTCTCAAAAATAAATAAACGTTAAAAAAAATTTTTTTTTAAAACACAAGCACATACAGGATTCCTGGAAATCATGGGGAAGGGGCACTTTGGCCCTTCAAGGCCCTGGCTGGGGGATGCTGCTGCAAATGCTGCAGACAAGAGCAGTATAAGAAGACAGGGCTGCAGGCACCACTAACCCTCACCGCAATCAATGCATTTTTGCTTTGCATCCTGGAAATCTGTGGAATGTTTTATTTGGAAAAGAGATTCCACCTTTTACTTTCTTGGTTTGAAAAGCATTCACCTAACTCTTCCGAGTGAATCTCAAAAAGATTTCATAGTAGAAATATTTGGTAGTGTGAAAGCACAGAACTATTTAAACATCTGTACCTACCACATAGGTAGTAACATCAGTTACTACCGGATTTTAAATGTGGGGTAGGGGTGTACAGGGAGTTCAAATAATCTGTTTCACTGGGGAACCAAACTTTGTGCTTATCTCATAATTTCTTAAATACTCTGCAGTCTATGAAAAGGTGAGACATAGAGAAAATAGTGTGTGGTTTGGCAAATCCAATAACAGGGTTGGAAAGGAGTCTACACGTGAGTTTGGAGTTAGTCCCTAGATTTGCACTGCATAATTAGGAGAGAGTAGTATCTTTGTGATTGCTGCAAGGGGACAGGAGTAAACCAAAGTGCCAAGCTGCATATCAACAGACAGAAGCCTTGGTACATAAAAAATTAAAAGATGTTTTGAAGGACAGGGATGTCTAATAATCATTATGAAGATATGTGTGTAAATCAAGAAAAAGGGGACAAGTTCAAAATATGGGTCAGTGTGGGGCTGCAAGAAACAGATCCTGGCAATAAAAGGCAGGTGAAACAAGATCACTCTGGGAGCAAGCGAATCTAAATCCCTTAGAATATGCAATAATCTGGCAGAAGAATATGGATTATAGATCTGTTTGACATCTGAGTTATAAATGTTTGAGCTACAACGTAAGGGTGACTAGCATTTTGTAAATTTGTATTGGTACACCAAAAGGTATGACCGGGAACAGAATGAGAGGAGGAGTCAATTCAGGTAGAGGAAATGACACATGCATAACAAACACCAGAGTCCACAGATTATCCAGTGAAATATTATATATCAGAACAGTGAAAAACAAGCTGACACTCATTGTCTCTTGCTCTTAGTTTACTCACATAGTACTGTTTGGCTTCTATACATACTAGATAAATAAGATTTACCTAGGCAATCAAATGTCATTTAGTTTACAGGAACCTGGATATATCCATTCATTTAAGTTTCACAAATCTTTCCTTTGGGAATTGTATAAATAACTGACTGTTGTGGTGTGCACTGATCTTTTTGCCACACTTTCACTAGCAGGGCTTTGCAACACTGGTTTTAGAAGAGAACTACTTCTCAGCAGTCAGCTAAAGCATTTCTTTTTGTGGTTCTCTTTTGTGGTTCTGCACCATTTTTAAGTGCAAATCCAGGAATCTGCCCAGTGAAGATATTCTAGGGTATTCTAACATTCATTCCTCAATTATGCTGTTGGTGCATGAGAATACTACTAGTTCTTTAAATTCCTGATAATAACTAAGTCACAGACATATAATTAAATTTATTCAAGCCTAAGCAAATTAAGTCAAATAAAATTCTAATGTTCTTCTCATCTGAGAAATGTAACAAAGTTTATACAGAAAATTCCATTCTTGCATAGTAAAGAGTTATGTTTTACTATGCAGTTGTTTTATAATTTATTATATGTCACAGAGTCCACCCTGTGAATATCTTTATGTTAAAACACTATCCGTGGTTAGTTAAAAATAGTTGGAGGAAAGTATAAAAACACTATGAAGAGAAAGTCCTCTTACAAAGTGACAGTGAGCCATCATATGCCCTATATTAATAAATAAGACAAGCTTGGAAGAAAAAAATTAGGAATTATTTTTACAAATCTACCAACAAATAATTTAATTAAGTACTTATTGAGAGCCTTTTATGCCATTCACTGGGGACATATATCAAAAAGATTTAATCCTCATCAAGTTTATAATCTAATGAGGGAAACACAGAAGTTGAGAGTTCACATCAAAATGCTAATCATATTAACAAAGGTATGCAGGAGATACACTGAGACCATGAAAGAGAAGCCACCAATCTCTCTGGAGTTCAGGGAAGATCTCACATAAATGGAGATAAGCCTGGTAGAGTAATGGGGGAAACAAGTGCTAGAGAGTTAAGACGCTCTTTCAGAAAATATTAGTATGACCGATTTGACCATCTGACAGTACAGAGGCGGTACATCTCTTGTATTTTTCCAGGTATGATAAAACTCTGACTTTGTTTCTTTAGTTGCCATTTGTATTATTTATCTCAAGTTTCAAAGTGGCTTTTAAAATTATTTTCTTTTACTTTTGACAGGGGAATGTTATATCCCTGCTTACCAATAATGACAAGGCACGGTGTCTATTTGCTGTTTATCATTCCCTCCTTGAAGATATGTTCCACCTTTGGAGCCCAATTTGACCACATAACTGCATTTAGTAATTTTCTGTTTCAATATCATTCATTTAATGCTTTGGGTTTCTTACTCTTTCTTTTCCACAGATGCCACAAGACACAATATAATAATATATAAAAACTCTATGTCATGGTTAACAAAACAAGAAAAGTATGATACCACGGCTTTAGAGTTAATGTCTGTATGGAGATACTCCAAACTTTGTTGATTGAATCATAACTGAGTGACAGTTATATGCTAGAAAAGGTTTTCATGGTCCTTAGAAGCTTAGAGTGACTCTTCAAGGCTACAAACAGAATATGACTCATCTGTACCAGGTCTGTCTGCAGACCAATCTAGAGATAGCCTCTATTTTTTTTTTTATTTTTTTTTAACGTTTTTATTTATTTTTGAGACAGAGAGAGACAAAGCATGAACGGGGGAGGGGCAGAGAGAGAGGGAGACACAGAATCGGAAGCAGGCTCCAGGCTCTGAGCCATCAGCCCAGAGCCCGATGTGGGTCTCGAACTCAGGGACCGCGAGATCGTGACCTGAGCCAAAGTCGGACGCTCAACCGACTGAGCCACCCAGGCGCCCCATATTTTTAAAATTAATATATGTGTGAATGTAATTGGCCTGTAAGGAAGAAACATTTGTTATGATTTATAAGTATAGGTTTCCATTAGCTATAAAATACATACTATGCTAGTTTTCTGAGAAGACATAAGACATTTATGTGTATCAAATACACAAACAAAGTACAGCTCTCATCTGAAACACAGATTCTTAATGAACTTACTAAATAACCACATGGTCATGAATAACAGTAAGAATACCTCTCATAAGAGTATTTTGTTTATATTTAACTATAGTTCTGAGTAATTTGTAGGTAAGGCAAATCTATTTATCTAGTTACCTATATTTACACTCTCTGCAGATTCATTATTAAGTTTTCCTATTGATTCATTAGCTCACACTTAAAAGTTTTATGCACTGTATTTTCTGAATTGTACAGGGTCAATCTGAACAAGAAACTATTTAGAGAGTGTTTCATTATAGTTCATACAAATATAATCTGTAAAGTTAATGTTTAATGCCAGCTAAAGAAGAAAAGAATGGGTTATTTCATTTATGTTCATTAGAAAATAGAATTTTGGCCACCATTAATGGTTTATTCAGTCCTAGGAAATCAATTATTCTTGATCTGATTATCATGGTATACTTAAGAGTCTACATTCATGAAGTTGTCTTAGAAATCCTGACCTGGTTCCACATAATGAAAAGGATCTCTTTATAGTAACAATGTCAGCTCAAACTTAAGAAACCAGTCAATGTATCCAGTGCCTGAAATATTAGACAAAAATACCTAGTAAGCACTCTTTACTGAGACTATTATTCTTCTGAAATTTTTTCCAGAATACTTCTTAAGGGGCCTATAGACAAGTATAAGGGAAGAGCAGAAACTATCCGCCAATAATAAGACTGAAAGATTCTGGTTAATTTATTATAAATTATTGATATTTCACATAGAAGCCTGGAATCCTCTATTGAGATAATGATCAACTTTTAAAGATTAAGTCAATGATAACTCTGAAGTAAGAAAGTATTAACAGTGAGCTACTGACAAATCTCCAGAGACTTTCAATTCATCTCATAACAGGTCTGTCGTACTTGTCAAGAATTGACAAGAGATTACAAAATAAATTTATAAATCAATTTCATGACAGTTTTCTGACAGTCTTTATACATGAACATGATGTGCTTTTATCTATCCTATAAGGGACACTACTGTGAAATAATTTTAACATATCACTGGTAACTACTTAACCCAGGGACCATGTTTGAGTTTCTTTTGATTTGTCAATACTTTCCAGAGTGAAAGCTTTATAACTAGAACAGCTGTTTGTATATTTTAAGCTAATTAAAAATACAGAAACTGCCAGGTATACATAAATTTTTGGCATGTCTTTTTATTTTATAAAGTAAGAGAAAAAAAAATGTTAGCGTCAGTTAATTAACTATCAGGGAAATCTCAAAGGCAGTATGGGTGAAGAAATCTAAACTTTTTTTTCCTGAATTTGAGTTCTTAAATTTGAATTTAAGTCAAAAAGACTTATACAAGACAGGGTCATAGTCTTACATATCTAAAGAGAATAAATTGTTTCAGTTTTGATTTAGAAAATCTTTTGTTCGTGATTGAAAAGAATAAAAAAAAAGAGGCTCATAAAAACAGGCTTTTAAGTGAGAGCATTTGGTGATATAAGGAATCTCATAGATCTAATCATGGAATATCCTTTTTGCATTTTCATGTAATGAACAGGATATATAATCAAAAATATGTTTGTCATTTTAACAGAAAGAAAAAAGTCTTATTTATTCTTTGCATACAATCCATGTAACATTTGGCATTAAAGGAGTCACAAGCAAGCGGTGCCTGGGTGGCTCAGTTGGTTAAGCGTCAGACTTCAGCTCAGGTCATGATCTCCTGGTTAGTGAGTTTGAGGCCTGCCTTGGGCTCTGTGCTGACAGCTCAAAGCCTGGAGCCTGCTTTGGATTCTGGGTCTCCCTCTCTCTGCCCTGCTCCACTAATGTTCTGTCTCTCAAACATAAATAAACATAAAAAATTTTTTTAAATAATAAAGGAGTCACAAGCCATACTATGGATTAATCTAACTTGACCCAACTACCTAACTTAGTCAATATTTAATAAACTTTAATTTTTTTTACAAACTTGTTACTTGAAAACAAATTTCCTTCAAGTTTTTTGATAACAAACTATATCTTCTCATATTTTTAAAGGGTTATATCTACTAGAGTTAACAAGTGTAACCAACCTTTGTTCCCATAAACAGACAAACTATAAAACTGTGGAGGTAAACAGAGCACTGTCATTCACTAGCACTTTAGCAAATCACCATTTTCATCCTCCAGTCAGACCATCTTTACAGAGCTATACATGTTGCTTGTTTTTTGTTTTTAAGATTTTTAAAGATAGACTAATTTTTAGAAAAGTTTTAGAGAGAAATTAAGACAGTACAGTGGATACTCAAACACACTACACCCCGTTCTCCCCCTTAGCATCTAACATTGGTTTGGTACATGTTACAATTAATTAAACAATACTGATAAATTATTATTAACTAAAGTCTGTAATTTTTCAGATTCCCTTTGTTTTTATCTAATCCCTTTGTAATAGTTCCACAATCCCAAACAGGATACCTCTGTAGGGCCAAGGGCAGGCTGCCCCAAAATATGCCACTTTGGCATATTATTTTAATGTTTATTTATTTTTGAGAGAGAGAGAGAGAGAAAAAGAAAGAATGCAAGTGGTGGAGGGCAGAGAGAGACAAAAACACAATCTGAAGCAGGCTCCAGGCTCTGAGCCGTCAGCACACAGCCAGACGCAGGGCTCGAACCCACGAACCATGAGATCATGACCTCACAATCATGACCTGAGCCGAAGTCAGACACTTAACCGACTGAGCCACTCAGGTGCCCCTGGCATATTATTTTAAACAAAAATTACTTAAGAGACAGCCTGTATAAGATGGATACTCAGACCCTCCTCTGTTTCCCTGAAAGCAGGAAATAAATCTCCCATGTGAAAGGTACCCCCTTGAATCGGGAGGTTAAGAGACATCCTTGTCACCAGAAATAGGAATTTAGAGCCGAGAATGCTGTATAAACAACCCTTGTTAATTTTTACTAATTTAGTACTCCAACCCAAAATCTGTTTAAAATGGCATACTAATTGAAGTTCCTAAAGTTAAGTTTTCTCTGTCCTGTTAATTCCTCCCAGATCTACTGTATCTTTGTCCAAAATATATATAAAAACTGCCTGCCTGCTTGGCTCATTTTTGTGTGTCTCAATTTCATTATTGGGCCTCTGTGTGGACATAAAAAAAAATCGTTTGTTTTTTTCCTGTTAATCTGTCTCATGTAAATTTAATTCTTAGTCCAACTGGAAGAATCTTGTACTGAGGAAAAGTTCTTCCTCCCCTCTCTTCAACATATTATATTTACTTATCCTGTCTCCCTAGGCTCCTCTTGGCTAAGGCAGTTTCTTAAGTCTTCCTTCCTTTTGACAACCTTCATGTTTTGAGAAGTACTGGTAGGTATTTTGTAGGCTGCCTCACTATTAGAACGTGCCAGATGTTTTTTATGATAAGCTGGAGCTATGGGTTATTGAGAGGTAATTCTCAGAGAGGACACCATCATTTTATCACATCTTACCAAGGGTATATCCTGTCAATATGACTTATCTTTGTCAATTTTGACCTTGATCATCTGGCTGAGGTGGTGTTTGTTAGGTTTCTCTATTCAAAGTTACTCTTTTTTCCCTTTTCCCATGCTGTATTCTTTGGAAGAAAGTTAACTGTATGTAGCCTACAATGAAGGAGAAGAGAGTTAAGCTCTCCCTCTTTGAGAGTAGAATGCCCATATAAAATACAAAGAATTCTTATGTTTGGGAGATTTGTCTCTTCCTCTATTTACATATTGATTTATTCTATCATCTATTTATATCAGTAGGTTATCATGGATGTGTATTTTCTACTTCGAATTTATTTTGTTGCTCAAATTGTTCTGGCTTTTGCCAACGGAACCTCTTCAGTTGGCTCCTCTATCACGAGAATCACCCATTTCTCCAAGGAACCTGGTTTCATCTTATTGGAGAATAGAATTAGCAAATAAGATCTGTGCTCCTTGCTGCTGGAATTTGTTTCTTTTAAGCCCTCTCAGTTGAGTGTATACAAATATATTTTTACAAACCTATGTGTGTGTATACACACATCTATAAATATTTCTATACATAATCATCAATATCTACATATTAAGCTAAATAACAGTTCATACTGATGGTTCCAACTCAAACCATTACTACTTGGATCACTCACTCTAGCCTCCACCTTTTGAAAATCTGTAGATTTTCCACTCCAAAGGTAAAAAACATAGCTACCATCATCTGCCATCCATTTACTTAATTGTTCAATTCCAATACATATGTATGGCTAAGATCAGAACTGTTAGCCTGTAGCCCTACAGATAAGAACTTTATTTGTCAGATACAGTGTTATGTGAATTTTTTTCCCCTTTAGTCTTACAGATCTCATTTCCAAAGTTCCTTAGATCATCCACCTTTCTTCCCAGTCTCTTCAGTGAGGTCATTTTATGCATTTTAATACACAAGTTCTTGTCATAGTCTTTAGTCTTTCCTCAGATCCCCTGACATTTTAAATGACATTTAAAAAATTACATACATTAACGTTCAACCCTTGTGCTATGAATACTCTGGATTTTAATGAATGTATAATGCCATGTATAGCATCAGACAGTATAGTTTTACTGTCTGAAAAATCATCTATTCTTTACCTATTTATCTCCCCAACTCTTTCCAAACCCCTGCCAACCACTGTTTATTTTACTAGCTCAATAGTTTTGCCTTTTTTGTAATTTCATATAATTGTAAGCATAGGAGATGTACTCTTCATAGTCTGTTTTCTTTAACGTAGCAATATGCATTTAAGATCTCTTTCTGTGGCGGAGTAACTCACAGTTTCTATTAACTGAATAAAATTCCACTGAACAGATATACCACAGTCACCTATTTAAGGGCATCTTGTCACCTCAAGTTTTGGGTAATTATGAACAAGGTTGCTATAAATATTTACATGCAAGATTTGGAGTGGATTTAAGTTTTCAAATCAATTGGGTAAATCGTGAGGAGCTCAGTGACATTCCAAAGTGGCTCTTCCATTCCCACCAGCGGTAAATGAGAGTTCCTGTCACTCCACATTCTTGCCAGCATTTAATACTGTCGTGGGGGAGGGAATAGAGGGGGAGGGTTTTAGCCATAAAAAGTTTGTAATAAGTAATATCTCATTGTTTTCATTTGCATTTCCTGAATGACAAATAGTGTTGAACATCTTTTCACATGTTTGTCATCTGTATTTCTTCTTTAGTGGATGTCTGTTCATGTATTTTTCCCATTCTCAATTGTTTTTTTTCTTCTTTAACTTTTGAGTTTTAAAAGTTCTCCTTATATTCTGACTACAGGGTCTTTATCAGATAGGCAGTTTACAAATATTTTCTTCCAGCCTAATTGGTCTTGATTCTCTTTTTTAAACTTTTTTTTCAGATTTTTTTTTTTTTTTTTTTTTTTTTGAGAGAGAGAGAGGAAGACAGAGACACACAACAAGCAGGGGAGGGGCAGAGAGAGACAGAGAGAGAGACACACACAGAGAATCTGAAGCAGGCTCCAGGCTCTCCTGTTAGCATAGCCCAATGCGAACTCTAACTCAAGAACTGCAAGATCCTGACCTGGGCTGAAGTCAGACACAACCAACAGAGCCACCAAGGCACGTCTTTAGCAGAGCACAAATTTTACTTTGAATAAAGTCTTATTTAATCACACTTTATCATTTTTATATTTCTGGATCATGCTTCAAGGGCCGTTATTTACAAACTCATTGTCAAACCCAAAGCCCCCTACATTTTCTATGTATTTTTCTAGAAATTTAACCTAATTTAATCTGGTTCCTATCACACACAAAAAACACAAATTATTACTGACATTATGATATTTTCCCCCAAAGAAAAAGGTTTTGCTTTTTCCAACAGAATTTCCTTAGATATTTTAAGTGGAAAAACTAAGTTTAGATAATGTTCAACAATAACCGAAGCCGATAAAAGCATACAGTTTTAGTAGACGTCAGTTACTATCTTTTAACTACATATTTTTTATACTTTCGTGACTTAAACCATTTGTGAAAACACAAACGCCGCCGTCAACGAAATCTGACGAAAAAAACGCCTTAGGAAATTCAGAAAATACTAATTCGACTTCCATAAGAAAATGAACTCATCTTTTGTAAATTATACTATTATGCTTCCAACATTTCTCACAATTTTACCCAATCACAACACACTTGATTTATTTTTTAATTTTTTTTTTTTTTTACATTTTATTTATTTTTGAGAGAGAGAGAGAAAACACAAGTGGGGGAGGGGCAGAGAGAGGGAGACACAGAATCCGAAGCAGGCTCCAGGCTCCGAGCTGTCAGCACAGAGCCCGATGTGGGACTCGAACCCACAAACCGTGATATCATGACCTGAGCCAAAGTCAGCTGCTTGACCGACTGAGCCACCCAGGCGCCCCACACTTGATTTTTTTTAAAAATTAAACTAATTTAAGTTTTTCAAGCATTCACATATATTAGGATATATACGTATACATATTTTACATGTTTTACACATTTTATACATATATACATATTATATATATACATATGTACATATTTTTTAAGTCTTAAATAATTGTTTCCATTGCATTGGACAGACAATTGTATTTCTACTTGTCATTTATTAGCCTAAGGTTACTTCACATTCCCTTACTCTATATGTTACAAGCAAAGTCGTTAAGATAATTAAGATAATTCACAGCCAGACAATCCTTTATCAAGTTACCGCTTCAGCAAGTGTCTGAATCTTTCTTAAAGGTCCAATATGCTTAAATCAAGTTTTTTCTTTGCTCAAAATTCTTGAATTGTCTTATTTGAAAGTTACATGTGCACTTTATTATTTTCTGTAAGCTAATCAAAACAGATTTTTTTTATATATGAGATTGCTAATTATCAGTAATCTTTATTACTACTCTTCTTTAGGTGCAAATTAAAGTAGCCATGAATTCTTTGTAACTCAGTTTTCTCTTACCTTGAAACTGGCCGAAAGAGTTCAATGTCTGCAAGAAATCTGAGGATAGGTCACAAAATGTTCTTCAGCTTCCAGATGAACCTCATGAAATGCTGGCTGTTAGGATGTCCTTTCCTTGTGCCACCTCTCGTAGGTAGTTGTGTTTTTTTGTTTTGATCTGTTTTAACCTCCTGACATCTTTATTGAGAGGACTCAGGCACTGGGGTTTGCAGGCAAATGAGCCAACACAGATAGCCTGGGAGCCACGCCGCCCGGGCGGCACCAAGTGAGTTCGCCAGGAGTCCCTTGCAAAGCCTCTCGCAAAGAAAGAAATCTTAGTCCCCGCCATCCATCCGCCACAGCACCTCACACCTGACTGCCTTACCATCTCCAACACCGGGAAGGCCAAACACTGGGACAAAATGCCTTCTCCGAGGCACTTCCGCACGTGGGTTGCAAGAGCTTCTCCAAACCCCGTGCTCTCATGCAGAGCAAGGGAGGCAATTCAGAAAACAAATCAGCAATAAAAAAAGAAAGAACCCTTGCTGCTCCAGATGGCTTTTTTCCTCCGGGATGGGAGGCCCACAAAGCTTGCCAACGGTCGCCTCCCCAGCGTCCACGGAAAAGTAGTCCTCGGTGCTGTACAACACGGGCAGCAGAAAGCCTCGTGGTCCCTTTGGGCCTGCACCACATGCGCTTCCAGGAAGGATAGGTGGCGCCCAACCATCTTGAAGAAGGTCCGCTTAGGCCTGCAACAGCGGCTGAGCGTCACTCCTCAACACGTCAGTCAGGCTTCCAAACCCTCTCAGCCTGAGGAGCATCCCCTCCATGGTGTCCTCCACCCCCTTCGCCCTCAGCCCAGGACTCCCCACAGTCCAGCGGGACCCGCGAGCTTGCGCTTCGCTCGGAGCACGGACTCTCGAAGACCCGGTCCACCTGCAGCCCCGGGACCTGGGTAGGTGGGGTCGAGGAGGCGGAAGTTGCCGCCGAGCTCGTGGCCACGCCCCGGCTCCAAACCTCCGCCCCTGACAGGCTGCCTGCCCCTTGGCTCCGTTATAAATGAGTCTAAACTCAAACACAACGTGAGAAGTTAAAGTTTTAAAGGGCAAAAACAAGATCTCAGGGTGGCTTAGCATAAATTCCTGATCCAAGGTGTAGCTAACACCTTTGTTAAGGCCTCTGAAAAATTTAAGGAGAGACTCTTAGACAAGGCAGTTAGTTAAAAAGAATTCTAAGTATCTTAATTGTGCACCCCTAAACTCTCTCAGCTAAATAAAAGGGCTTGTGAGGGTTCTAAGTGTGTGTCTCCTTGACTTTTAGAGTAAACAAAAGGTCTTCAGCACCCACACTTCCCTCTGTCTCAAAGGGATTTATGGCAGTAGCTTTATCTTAGGAGAGTGAATCTGAAAAAGATCTCGGGGAAACTTATAACCATGTTAAGAGTTTGGTATCAGTAGTAGCACTGTCAACTTAGACTGAAAAGATGAGAGATAGTTCAAAATGAAAAGATGTTTTCAGGCCCTCAACCTCCTTGCAAAAAAAAACCACAGGCCATTTCTCATAAAGTGGCTCACAGTGGCAAATGATCTGGTTCAAGGATCTGTACCTGAGGACTCCATTTAAGGCAGTGCCTCCCACCTGGACTTAATTAACATGAGCTTCTGGATCTCAAGTCTGGTCTAGATACTGCAATAGGTGAAGCGTGTAAGGGCCTTGAGAGATGAGTGTCCATTCCATGTGTGAGAAATATAAATAATTTTTGGCCAACTATAGTTAATTAGCTATGACCGCAATTAATTTGCAACACGCCCCCCACCCCCCTCGCATTGGGATGTGGAGTCTACCTCACCTCACCTTGAATCTGGGTTGAGCCTGTGAACTGCTTTAACCAACAGAAAGTGGTGGGAGAGACATGTGTGACTTCCAAGTCTCAGTCATAGGAAGACTTCTGACATCCCAACATCCAGTAAGCAGGCCTCTTGAAACATTTACTCTGGGGATATTCCCTCTCAGAACTCAACTGTCAAACCATAAAGAACCCAAGCCACATGGATAGGCCGAGTATAATTTTTCCTGCCAATGATCCCAGCCTGAACTTCCAGATCGTAGGAAGCATCAAATGCCAGCCATGTGAGTGAACACTTCAATGGAATCTTCAGTTGTTTGCAGACCCAGCCACTATTTTACTAAAATTTCCTGAGATATCTCAAAGGATAACCACAAATCAAGTCTAGTGGACACACAGATCCAACAGGGATAATAAACTGATGTTTTCAGCCACAAAATTATGGACTAGTTTGCTAAACAGCAATAGATAAGCAAAACAACAGGCAAAGTTATAGTAATCTGTTCACAAAGTATTTTATATTTACACAGTGGAAGAACCTTAGAATCAGGAGCAAGCTGTAGAAATCTGAAGGAGTTCATATTTGAATTTTTCCTTATTTGATTACATTTTATTTTCTTTAGTAATCGTTCAGTTAGATTGTAGGTCAAGCTATAGGTTTATTAACATCTTTTTTTTAGCACACACAGCATTTTCTCACATATTGACTTGGCTTATCTACATATTTCTATAGAGATTTTCTATTTTCTTTTAAGATAAGAGGGAGGCAATGTTATGTACTTTGAGCCCTTCAGATGCCTCAAGAAGTGATTAAAGCTTCCTGCAGAACAGAAGCAACCAACGCTGCGTCATTAATACTCTCACTCCAAAACATACTCACATTGATCCGTACAACTGTTATTTTAACTGGGCAAAGTTCTTACATAGGAAGTTAGAGCTCTGCCTTTTCTTTGTGTGTTTGGGGGGTGGGGGTTAGGTTTATTTATTTATTTTGAGAGAGAGAGGCATGGGGGAGGGGAGAGGAGCAGAGAGAGAGAGGGAGAGAATCCCAGCATGGAGCCTGATGTGGGGCTCAGTGTCACAAACTGTAAGACCATGACCTGGGCCAATATCAAGAGTCAGACACTTAAACAACTGAGCCCTAGTGCCCGAGCTCTGCATCTTCTAAGCTGTAATTTAAAAGACAAAAAAAAAAAAAAAATACATCTATTTCTCTCTGTTAAAAATAGATACGAGTCTTTGAATTAGTCACGATTGAAGGATAGACCATTTATTAAATGTTTTGGCCAATTAATAAATACAAATTTTCCAAAAAAGGAAAGAGGAAAAAGAGAGTGAAAGAATAAGGAAGCTACAAAGACAGAAAGAGCTATAAATCTAAACAAATCATGGTAAGAAAGAGACAAATCACATTTCTTTTTGGAGAGGAACAACACTTTTATTTCTTTTCTCATTTAAGCATAGGCAGACACACAGAGATTGCTAACCTCAGTGTTACAATTTTCAGCCATCGGTCAAATAAATATAGGACACAAATTGTTGTATCTTAGTAAAATGGACTGATTGGTTGCATCAGTTCCAGAACAGAAGGTCAGAGTGACACAGACAATTTCAAAGGCATATCCTGATGTTTTCTGTGTCTCATGTGGGCTCTTTATTCTACTGGACATAAATTCTTTTTCTTTTTCTTTTCTTGTTGTGACTTATTTGAGTTCATGGTGGCACATAAGTAAACAAATAACATAAGATTCTATCAGCAGTTGGCAAACAACTAGGCAACAGCATGGGCTGTGACAGAAGCTTTACTTTCAACTTGACTAAACCACAGTCTTGTGACATGATAAAACAGAAGCAAGTGACTCAAAGGCCAGGAAAACTCAGAATTCTCAAGACAAATAGAAAAACAAAAACATTTGAAAAACTCATCAAACATAAACACCTAAAAATGCTTGGACTATACAAGCAAAACCACCAAAACCAAAACCAAAGCCAGGAGTAAAAATGGTGGCCTGGGGCGCCTGGGTGGCTCTGTTGGTTAAGAGCCCCAAGTCAGGCCCTGCGCTGACAGCTCAGAGCCTGGAGCCTGCTTTGGATTCTGTGTCTCCTTCTCTCTCTGCCCTTTCTTCTTCTCTCTCTCTCTCTCTCTCTTTCAAAAATAAACATTAATTTAAAAAAAAATGGTGGCCAAATAAAAGCCAAACCAGATTTGGAATCAGAAATCATCTTGGGAAAATACTAGAGACAATCCAGAAAGAGAGTCAGTGAGAGGCAAAGCACCTGATTCAGAAACTCAAACTCTCTCAGGATTGGAATGGAAGCTCTCTAATAGAATGATGGAAGCCAGTGTGCAAGCTGAAGAATGTGGCGCTGGGTGCAAGAAGCCCATGGGTGGTGCCTTTGTCAACAGCGTGAGATCATCAGGGCTAGTGACTGGATCCACTGGAGCATCTCAGTGGAAATGTTATTTGTGAAATAAAGACTAGAAAAAAAGTAAGCAAAAAATTTTACTTTCAAATGTTTTTTTTAAAGCACAGACTTTAAGATTCTTTTTATCAACAAGTTTAAAAATACACTAAGTACTTTAAACAAATGTGTTTAATAAAGTTATAGATAGTCTGATCATATTGGATAGTTATTTGATAAAATAATATCTGGCAATGATTGTCACAGTTTTAGGAAAATCAAAGATAAAGCTGTTTTCATCAGTGAGCATACAGAAAATGACCGAAAACTACATTTATTTTGTTATCCTGATTCGGATATCTCAGGGTAAAATTAATATATCATTTTTATCACTCTCTGGTTATAAAGAATAATGAAAATAGACCAAATGATATCAGGGTAAGATGTCTGTTTGCTTTCCCAACATGCTTGGTCATTATTTATAAATCATTTCACTCCGTCGGACTTGCTGGACTTCCGATATTAATATAAACTGTTAGCAGATCAGCAATTTCAAACCAATCCTTGTGTCTTTGTGTTGAGCTCAGTACACCAGTTCAGACCTTTCTTTCATATTGTTGAGTTCTTTTTATGAACATTGATACTCATGTTTCCCCTTTTCTTGTAATGAGCCTTCTCCAGGCTATCCTTCACTTTCCAGAATGAGGCATTGTGTATCTATCTGGTTTTGATCATTTATTTCACAGTAAATTTCTTGGTTTCTTAGATAAAACTTTCTCTCCTCTTCTCTTGGGGTATAACAGGAAGTTTTTACTAGATGTATGAGCAGGTGCTAATATAACACTCCTGCAATGCTTGGGTAAAGTAAAGCACCCATTTGTATGATGAGGTCCATTAGAACTGTTCCATTCTCTGTCAAGATTTGTTCTGGTGTATCTTTCTTCTGTACAACTTGGGGAATTGAACAAATGATGACAAATGAAGCTGCAAAGTCAGGCAGAAGCAAGATCATAATAATCATGCCGTGCTAACAGCAATAACAATAACAATAAGAATAGGAAAACAAGTATAATAAATATATATCAGTGGTTACTAATAGCTAGCTACTTACTATGGGCCAAAATTCTACATGCATAATGGTATTTTCCCCCTAGCATAATGCCATGAATAAGAAACTATTTTTATGGTTTTAAGTTGTCACACATTGCTAATGTAAAAGCCTCCAGTATCTAATTCACCAAGTGACTGACTTGTTGAAGATCCAATTAACTAATGATCAACTTGAGTCTCAATTTTCCAAATTTGCCAAATTAAAACATTTATTAGTTTACTAAAAATGGTTTCAACAGAATTAGCAGACAATATGGTAGCATTAGCAAGAATATGAAATATGATTATAATTGATATATTTTTGAACACTGAAATTTTAATATAATAGTATTATTTATAATAAAGATTTCATCATTTTTAAAAATGATTATTTCTTATGGAAATTCTTGGTCCATAGTGATTTTTAATCCTCTGTATCATTTAGTCTTGTCAAACTTTTCTCTTTCATCTTTGTAACTTTTAAGATATTAATCAATTTTTAAATTCTTTTCTGTCTCTTTATAATTAAATGATATCAAAATTTAAGTATGAAATATATAGATCATCACATTACATTAATATTATCATTCCTTCCTTTTCCTACACTCAATGGTTTCTTCTTTACCTGCAACTGCCTCTTCTCGTTGGCATATCCAAACTGTTTTTTTTTTAATTTTTTTAAATCTTTATTTATTTTTGAGAGAGAGACAGAGTGTGAGCAGGGAGAATCAGACAGAGAGGGAGACACAGAATCTGAAGCAGGCTCCAGGCCCTGAGCTGTCAGCACAGAGCCAGACGCGGGGCTTAAACTCACAAACAGTGAGATCATGACCTGAGCCAAAATCGGACACTCAACCAACTAAGCCACCCAGGCGCCCCCAAACTGTTCTTTATTACAGGCATGGAATTTTAATACATCTGATTTATCCCAGATATTTTAGAAATCTAATTTAATTGTAATGTATGTTTTATTTCTGATAAATAAAAATTAGATATGATACTAAATCATTAGGTTTGAAAACTATAAAGTGACATTCAATGATTTAAAATTGAGAAGAGAGCAATCCTATTATTGCTGTTAAATTGTCCATTCAATTAATCGTATTTTTGCAAGTTGATTTTTCTTAGTTTGATTTGAACAAATTGGCTCTTTAGGAAATTGTATTTTCAAGAACGGGCTTTTAGCAAATTCTTTCTCTGAATCATTTTGCTTACAGTTTTATACCCACTGATAGAGGTGAGAATGGAGTTATAAATATGAGTTTTAGTTGCTTGCCCAAGGTAAACTGGGTAGTAAGAGGCCAATCTGGTTTTCAAATTCTTAGGATCTATACTATACTTTAATATTTACCATATCAATGCATACCATACTTAAATCATTACTCTATGCTGCCTTTCAGATTATTAAACTTCTGATTTTTAAAAAGTTAATTCATTTTAGTTTCCATTGTTTACAGTTCAGGGATTTAAATGGAATCGTGAAGCTAAAAAATCTGTTACTTCCTGATGAGTGATTATTATAACATACTCTGAGGATCTTCACTAAGTAGGCAGACAGCCAGGATATATATGGTCAATTTGGGGATATTTTCTTGAAAAGCTAGCACTGGTTGACTAAGAATAACTTAGATGACTAATAGTGTTAGCTTTTATGCTAAAAGTGACATTGTAATATGAATATAAACACAAGAACGTATATACAATTGTATTTTAGAAATATCCATCTAGTAACATTATAGAGAAAAAAAAGGGTGAGGCTACAGACAGAAAGCTCAGATAGGACACATTGATGCACCTTACAATTAACAACAAGAGTCAACATGAAGGTATTAGAAACAGTGATGGATAAGTACAACAAAGACTAGAAGTAAAATAAATAGGATTTGGTAATTTATTGGGGCAAGATTGTAAGAAGAGGGTAAAAGGTTATGGTCTGAATACCTAGGTCAATAGTCTTACCTCCCATCACGATAGTAAATTGAGATGGAATGACTCTTGGCAAAGGAGATTATGAAATTAGTTTCATGTCTGTTAAGTTTGAAGAATTGTGAGTCATTCTGTGTAAATGTGCACTAGGTAATATCAGTGGGAAGCTGTGTGTGTGTGTGTGTGTGTGTGTGTGTGTGTGTGTGGCCTCAGAGAGAGGCTGAAGTAGTCTCTATAAATAAGTATTTTTGAATCATCAGCATATGTGTGGTAATTGAAGCCATGGATATGAATGAAACTGCAAAAAGATAACGTCAGGAAGAGATATAGACCAAAATAGAACTTTGGGAAACTCAAATATTTAAAGCATAGAAAAAATAAAAAGATCCTGGAGGGGAGCCTGGGTGGCTCAGTCAGTTAAGTGACCAAACTCTTGGTTTTGGCTCAGGTCATGATCTCAGGGTTTGTGAGATCAAGCCCCACATCAGGCTCTGCACTGACAGCGCGGAAAACTGCTTGGGATTCACTCTCTGCCCCTCCCCCACTCACTAAATAAATAAATAATAAACATTGAAAAAAAGAAAACTAAACTTTAACAACAAAAAAAAAGATCCTGGGAAACTGAAAGTGAGCAATAAAAGGAATAGAAAGAAATCTATTTAAGTAGTGACTGAAATGTCAAGCAAGAAGAAATGTCAAGAAAGTAGTTCTTTCTCAGGAATCAACTGACAAAATAAGGAAATGCCCAGTGTATACTGAACAACTTGAACAAGTAAGCGAGACATGGGCAAATGTTCAATGTGTGTGTGTCTAAATAAATCATTGGCAATAGTGGTAAGAATAGCTACCATAGTAGAGTGGAACTAGATGTGGACCACGAAGGATATCTTCAAATTCTTTTATCTCCTAAGAACAAACAGGTTTCTAATGTATTTTTTTTAATTATGATTAAAAAATTATTTGAGGATAGGAAGAGAATAGCCCAGATAAATGCTGGATAAGTCAAAGCAACCACATATTCCTTTTTTTTTCTACCTTCAAGTTTCAATGTCATCTATTCCCGAGAAATATAATAGTGAATCAAGAAAAATGGCATCTAAAGATAAGGAAATTATTACATAGTAACAAATAATTGTTACACTTTGGTAAATCTGATGGAGATTAAAATAGATTTACTTATTATCAATTGAGCCTTCATAATAATAAGCATTTATATAACTCTTGTCATGAAAACGCCTGATTATTAATGATAAATAACCACTTATAGAAGATATCAATTCATATGTATAATTTTAATCTAAGGATTGTAACTTTTTAAGTCTTTTTAAAAATTTTTTAAATGTTTATTTATATCTGAGAGAGAGAGAGAGAGAGGAAGAAAGAGAGACAGAGAGAGAGAGACAGTGTGTGAGCAGGAGTAGGGCAGAGAGAGACAGAGACAGAGACAGAATCTGGAGCAGGCTCGAGGCTCTGAGCTGTCAGCACAGAGCTCAACATGGGGCTCAAACTCATGAACCATGACATCATGACCTGGACCGAAGCTAGACACTTAGCCGACTGAGCCACCCAGGTGCCCTGGAATCTAACTTTTTTAAAAAAAACATTGGGAAATACACATGCAACTGTGAAATACTGTTGTCATCATGCAATATTTTAAAGCTTTGAAGCAGAACAGGAATGTCTTTAAAATATACTGCTGAGAAAACTCAATTTCATAATAAAAGTATCTTGAAGTGCAAGTTTAAAGGTTAAAAGAAAAAATGAGTCTCTGTCTCTCCCTTAGACATTAAGATAGCTTATTTTGTAATAAACATTGCACTGTGTGGTTAGAAAAAAAAAATTAAAAGATCCTGTGTCGTGTCTCCTCTTTCTAAAATTTGCTACTAAGTTGAGAAGGTGAAAGGTATACAAATATATAAATATAATTCACTAGTGATCAGTGCTTTATTAATATGCAGTTATAAGTTGCATATTTACTTCAGCACATTTAATTATCAGAATAAGTCTATGGTAAGCAAATGTTACATTTGTGTTACATATGAGGAAACTGAAGCTCAGATAGGTTAATTTTACCCTGCTAAGAAGTCATCATGATCTATATTTGTGGCTCAATCAGTTAAGTGTCCAACTCAGGTCATGATCTCAGTGTTATGGAATCAAGCCCCACATCTGGCTACATGCTGGACATGCAGCCTCAAGGTTCTCTTTCTCTCTCTCTCTTTCTTTCTCTCTCCTTCTGCCCCTTCCACACTCATGCATGTGCTCACACTCAAAAAAAAAAAAAAAAAAAAGAGAGAGAGAGAGAGAGAGAAAAGAAAAGAAAAGAAAAGAAAAGGAAAGGAAAAGGAAAAGGTTAGTGGCATGTTGGTCTATAACTTACATGCCCAAAGATGGACCAGGTAAATAAATAAATGACTTGGACCAACCTCTGTCCCCTTAAAGAGGCTCTGTAAACATACTAGTGCCATAGAAAACAGACAGTTCCTGTATATAAAAGGGTTTGAGCAGGACATACCAACTTTACCCAGATAACTTACTGTAAATTAGTCTAGAATATGCATATATGGGGCAGAGCAGGCTAAAGAAAGAGATTAGTCATGTAGACAATCTTCTGTGTAGTTGATAGGAAAACCACTGAAACAGTTGAGTAATATATCTATATGCATTACACAAATTGTCAATTTGTTATTCAAAAATCAAAATATGCATAATGCAGAACACAGAGGGTATTCCTACAGAGCTGTGTATGCTTAGTTTACACCCCTCATGGGAAGGACTGTTTCACTATGGCTAAAATTTGCCTATATCCTTTGAACCATTAGCAAGTTTGTTATGGGCAAGATCTATGATTTCTGTGATCTGATTTGGTCAGGTAGTCCTGAGAGCCCAGAGGACAGAGCATCAATTTGGCCTGAAGCAGAGTTCCAAATCAGTTCCCAGAGGAGGTGACTACTAGGATAGTTTGTGAAGCCTAAGTACATTTACCAACTAAGGGAGTGTGGATAGAGCACAGATGGCTGAGGGAAAGTGTGTCAAGCAGTCCTTTATTATTTGCAATGAAATAATAAAGCATTCTCTAATAATATGTTTAATAGCCTTTTTCTTTCAAAATAAAAAAGATATTTGTAATTGACAAAGGCAGGCCATTTTGTCAGGTTGATATAATCATCTATGAAAACATTTTGTACAAATGATCAAAGGCTAAATATAAAACAAAATCAAGTTAATGGATGAACTAAAGAGCAATTATTCACCACCATTGCAATTACTATGTTTATTATAACTCACATTAATTACCAGGCATTATCTTAAGTGCTTAACATTGACCACCTTATTTAATCATTAGAATACCTTTGTACATTTGTGCTACTTTTCTATTTCATTCTACAGGTGAAATAAAGTTATTTAATAGAGTCAAACATCCATCAGAGATTAAAGACTCCAATCAAACCAGCAACAGAAAATAACTTTTTGAAACAGATAAAGTCTATCTACAAAACAAAACTAAACCTAAAACTAGCATCTTAATAGTGAAACATAAAAACAATTTCCCTTAAAATTAAGAATTGGAAAAGGAATCTGCTTTCACTAATTCTATTCAACTTTTGCAAAAATGCTTTGGTCAATATACTAAGTGAACTTATTTAAAAATCATAAACATATAAAAGAAAATTGCAAATAGAAGAAATAAAGCTCTCATATTTTGTAGATATATTTGACCCCATGAAAAGCTGTAAATTATCTAAATAAAAAGTATTAAAAACAAGTATTTAGCAATGTCATTAGATACAAGCCCAATTTACTAGATAGCTGCGAGATTTAAGATCAAATGCATTTCTATGTATCAACATACAGTTAGATATTATAATTTTAGAAAGATACCATTCAAAACAGAACCACAAATTATAAAGTGCTCAGTAATAAATACTAAAATATATAAATATGTACAGTTAATTCTTCATTTAACTCTCTATTCTATAACTGTCATATAGTTAAGACTTTATCCATATGGAGGTAATGAGAAATTTTACTGAAAAACATTAAAAGGAATGAAAATAAATGAAACTACATTATTTCTACAGATAGTCTCAAAGTCAAAACTTCTTTCAACAGACCATTAAAAAATAATTTCCAGATAAAGGCAGGGTTTCCTTTTTTTTTTTTTTTTTTTTAAGTCTATTTATTTTGAGAGAGAGCCTGAGCAGGTGAGGAGCAGAAACAGGGAGAAAGAGAGAATCCCAAGCAAGTTCTGTGTCAGCACAGAGCCTGACATAGTGCTCAAACCCACAAACCATGAGATCCTGACCTGAGCCAAAATCAAGAGTCAGATACTCAACTGACTGAGCCACACAGGCGCCCCAAGGCATGGTTTCTTAATAGCAACACTACTGACATTTTGGGTCCAATTACTCTTTGTTGTGGAGGGCTGTCTTGTGCCTTTTAGAGTGCTTAGCAACATCCTTGCCCTTTGTTCAATAGTTGCCAGTAGAATTCCTCACACTGTTATTATAACCAAAACTGTCTACACATTTGCAAATATCTCCTGGAGGGCAAAATGACCCCCATTTGAGAACCACTGGATTATGGACATAGACGTGAATGACAGCTTTTAAATAAGCATATAAATGTATAAGCTCACTTTTAAATAATGATACAGAAAAGACTCTTGGAGAGAAACAAAAGCGTGTAACGTGAAAAAAATATACAATTGATAAATTAAAAAAATAAATTAAGATTTAATTTAAATTTACTTGAATTAAATACCAAAAAGAAATTGCAGAAGCCAAAAACTGGGTGAACATATCTGAAGGAAAACATTATTATCTTGAATGCATAAAAGACTCCTAAAAATAAAAAAGACAAAAAATAATAAGCTAATAGGAAAATACAAATTAAAATTATAATCAGATCAAAATTTATATACTTCACATCCACACTCTCATCTGGACATATTCACAAACAGAATAGAGAGAAAATAAGTGATAAAAGATTAGCATACATAGATTAATAGGTTGCTAGATACAGAGATAAGATGTTTTCTGTTCAAATAAAGTTCAAAATGCATAATTAAATAATATATTTAACCGATGTATCAAAAGTGCATACATAAGTAGTAAAACTACAGAAGCATATGCACAAAATTCAGGCCTGCAGCTGCCATTAGGGAAGAGAACACAAAACTTTGGGATTGTTCTATTTCTTCAGGTAGAACTTAATAATATGTGCTTACTTTATAATAATTTTAGGCCATACATGTAAATTAGAGAAAATCTTTTGAAATATGACTATTCCATAATAAAAGAAAATACTAAAAAAACCCTCAACCTGAGAGAGGTTAAATATATTTTTCAAGGCAAGCGTGGAGCATGTAATATTATCCCATCTGTCACACTCCACAAATTGTGTTTTCACCCTTGAGGCAAAGATAAATATTTAATTTATTATTGTTCTCCTTCTGTGTTACCTCGATGCATACTTTAAATAAAAAATGCTCAGAGCATCATTAAATTCTGGTAATTCTCCAGTGCCAGGCCAATTAGGTATAAATTCTTTAGTTATGCATTTAAGCCAGATATTGTACTTGACAATTCCAATCTGTTGGCAGGGACAGCCAGGGTCGCTGTAACTGAGCAGCTCTACTAACAACAAGGGAGACTTCAAAATGAATTCTGCTAGAAAAACAAGATATATGTAACAACGATAACAGGAACAATTCACCAAGAAAAAAATTCCAAGTGTTTTTACTCTTAATAACAAAGCTTCATTTCACTCAAAGCAAATCCTGAGAGAATTAAAAGGAGACAAAGACAAATCCACAGTCATGTTGATGTCAACACCACTTTCTGAAAGAATGATGGGAGTGTGTGGAGTGAATAGACAACAAAATCAATAAGGATATAGAATTGAACAATATTGTGAATTAACTTGACCTAATTGATATTTACAGAACATTCCAACCAACAACTTAAATGTCCACTTTTTTTTCCCCCCAAGTACACAAGGGACATTTGCCAAGAAAGACTATATGCAGGGCAATAAAACAACTTGTATCATATTGAATATGCTTAATCTTCACAGCAGTTAAACTGAACAATAAAAGGTATCAGGGAAACCTCCGAATATTTAGAAAATAAGTGATATAGATTTCTAAGTGACATTTCAATCAAGAAGAAAACTATAAGAGATATTATAACATCTTTTAATCAAATAAAAATACTTTATATAAAAGTTTGTGGATTGCAGGTCAAACAGAGTATATGAAAAATTTATGGTATTAAATGTATAGATCAGAAAATAAGAAATATCTAAAATTAATGATCTAATCTCAGTTTAACAAATTATAAATAAAAAACAACTAAGCCCAAAGTAGGTAGAAAAGGGAAATGAAAAGATGCAACATAAGTAAATGAAGTAGAAAATAGAACTGTACACTTACAATTGGTTTGTGTGTGTTTATGTACCTTTTACCTAATGAGTTCGATTTACTAAAAAGGCTGTGCAGAGGTATGCAATTTATAGGAAATTATTTCTGGTGATCGTAGGCATAGAGTGTTTTGCACCAAGGAAAAAAGCTGCATATACAGAAGTATTTTAGTACTTTTTAGCTTAAGAATACTTTAACAGAAAAAAATGGACAACAGTATAACAGTACCTCTCTTAGTGATTCCCATTTTGTGTGTGTTGCCATCAACTGACCTCAATCAGATTCCATGTTGTGGTTGAACATAAGAGGTCTCCAGAATAAAATGCTATGTATATTTACATATGATTGCAAAGTAATACATAAATTTAATTCTTTTGGTTCAGTGTCAAGCTAAATCTCAATTGATTAGCAAAAAATAAAAATTTCAGAATCCTATCATGTACAAACAACTTACACATATATTTATGTTCAAGCCTTGTAATATCCTTCTAAATGCTAAATCTACTTTTTAGGATGAGGACATGAAATATAATCAAATTTATGCAATTTACCCATCATATAGCAGTCTCTGATCCTATGTTCCCAAAGACAGCAATCCATCTGCTATTTTACATTGCCTTTCTCTTAACCTACATATTTTTATTTACTCTGTCTTATAAAACAGGGATACAGAGGGTAATTAAACTATAATAACAATCATTATACACAACTGGTTTAGTAGATTTTTTTGAAACATACTTCTAAAAGGAAGAGTTAGGGAAAACTTATATATATATATATTTAATACTTTTTTATGTTTATTTCTTTTTGAGAGACAGAGAGAGGCTGGAGGAGGAGTAGAGTGAGGGAGACAGATGATCTGAAGCAGGCTCTGTATTGACAGCAGAGAGCCTGATGCAGGGCTCAAACCAACGAACCTCGAGATCATGACCTGAGCCGAAGTCAGGCGCTTAACCGACTGAGCCACCCAGGCACCCCAACTGATGTATTTGTATACTATAAGGAACTTTTAAATTTTTATTTATTTTTGAGAGAGACAGAGACAGAGTGTGAGCCGGGGAGGGACAGGGAGAGAGGGAGACACAGAATCCAAAGTGGGCTCCAGGCTCTGAGCTGTCAGTGCAGAGCCTGACATGGGGCTCCAGCTCACAAACTGTGAGATGAAGACCTAGGCCGAAGTCGGACGCTTAACCAACTGAGCCACCCAGGCGCCCCTAAGAGGAACTCTTAGATCCAAGTTAATGGTTCTTTATTCTAAATTTATTTCAACTGGGAGAAATTTCACATCTATTAATTGCATTAATTTAGAGGAAATGCTTAATTTTTATATATCTAATTTCAAATGGATAGGTATAATGTGTGTATTTTTTAATCCAACTAATCCTGAAAGAGTTTAGTGCCAGATCTTGGAATTGTTTTACTAATGTACCAGTTACAGAAAACAAAGCTGGTAATTCCAATATAATACCAATACCAAAAGACCATGATTTGGGTCATTTATTTAAAGACATTTTAACTGTCCAATGTATCAGCTATGTACTAAGGATACAAAAATGATTAAAACAGACTCACAGAGTTCATCAGCATATTGAGGGAGAAAAATGTGGAAACAAATCAGAATGTGATAGGAGTTCCACTAAAATATGAACAATGCATTATGTTGATGCTAAAGAGGAAGTGATCAATCCTATATTTGAGCTGTAGGGGAAAAGAGGGTGTGAAAAGTTGATGCTTAATCTGGTTAAAGAGATGGGCATTTTAATCTGAAAGAAAAACATTTGTTCAATGTAAACTACTTCCTAAATTCAGAAGTTAATAGTTTAAACTTTTGATACTAGTGTTCAAATAAGTTTTCCATTATTAGTGAATCCATCAGTGACATTAATTTTAAAGTTAACCCTTCTTCTTTAAATATTTTTTTCTTATTACTATTGTCCTGAATCTGACTTTGACCAAACCAAAATTTGTTTGTAGGCCGGTATGCATTTATAAGCAATATTGTAGAGTTTGGGATTTTTATTCCACTTCAGCCCTTTTCTAGGTGAGATTTCCCCTACTGATTTTTTAAATACTAAACACTTGTGGTTAGAGTCTGTTATCTGAAAAATTCTAAAAAATTTTGATGGATTGAAAACCCAGAATAAAACATGAAATATTAGATATTTATTAGATGTCATTATCTCACTTCCTTTCACTTTAACTTGGACCTTTAAGAAGAAGGCATCAACATTCATGGAGAAGGAAGCACATACCACGCACTGATTCAGAACAACTTTATAGCATAACTTTTATTATAACTTTGGTGCATATAGATACCTTTAAGAGTTTCATGACTGTCTTCTGTTCAGTATCTCATATTACAATGCTAACCACAATCTCTAGTGACAAATCCAAAATATACCTTAGGACATGAATTATATAGACTTTAAAAATCCTAAGTACTAATGTTTTAGGGAACTGATACATGTCTGCCTGATCCCTTGATACCCCTTTTTTACTCTGCCCTTTCTGTATTGACTTTCAATGAAAGTATCTTTGATGTATCTGTGTGTGAGTGGGGGTATATTTTTAAAAATATACTTTATTCTGGGGCTCCTGGATGGCTCAGTTGGTTAAGCATCCAACTTCGGCTCAGGTCATGATCTCACGGTTCATGAGTTTGAGCCCTGCGTTGGGCTCTCTGCTGCCGGTTCAGAGCCTAGAGCTTGCTTCAGATTCTGTGTCTCCAGCTCTCTCTGCCCCTCACCCACTCGCACTCTGTCTCTCTCTCTCTCAAAACAAACAAACAAACAAACAAACATTTAAAAAAGAATTTAAAAAATATATACTTTATTTAAAAGAAAACTCTTAACATCTCCTATTTCTAATTTGAGAAAAAGGAACACTGTTCGCCAGCAGCAAAATACATATACACTGTGCCAGATGCTCTGTTTCAAAGATAGAAAATATGCTATGCAATCTTCTGGAAAAATGTGATTCAGATTTTTAAAATAACTCTGAAGCTAAATGATCTGGAAGATGACACCCCTATCAGAACAATTCTGAAAGAATAACCAAAGATGAAGACATCATCATTTCACATAGGAAAGAAATTAGTAATCATATATATACACTGTTTTTCTCACAGGAGAATACTATTCTATTGTAGTCTAAAGAAGAAAATGTAAGAAAAAAATATCACTGGGCATATTACTATGAAACACAATTAAGTGGGCAAACTGTAAAAAATACTTATATAATGTTATCATTGCAACTCTGATTTACTGTATGGTTTTCCAATATTCAGTAGCCTCAGGAGATTATAAACTGATATTAGATAAGAATTAAAAGATGATGATTTTAGGCTTTATTTTATTTTATTAAAAAAATTTTTTTTTACATTTATTTTTGAGTGACAGAGAGAGACAGCGTGAGCAGGGGATGGGCAGAGACAGAGGGAGACACAGATTCAGAAGCAGGCTCCAGGCTCCAAGCTGTCAGCACAGAGCCCACAAACTGTGAGATCGACTTTAATTTATTTTTAAATATTTATTTATTTTGAAAGAGAGAGCATGAGCCAGCAAGCACAGGTGGGGGATGGGCAGAGAGGGAGAGACTCCCACAGAGAGATATGGGTGGGGCTTGATCCCACAAACCTTAAGATCATGACCTAAGCCAAAATCAAGATTTGGATACTTAACCGACTGAGCCATCCGAGCTCCCCAATTTTGGGCCTAATTTTAAGCAGAAAACTTATTCCAACAAGAGCCATCTAAGCTGTTTTTCTCAAAGGCACTCTTCTTTATGCCACATTTACTTGAGAGAGCCTTGTTCTATTCTGTTTAGCTGAACAGAGGTCAGAGAATCAACTTCATATATTTCACTGACCTACTATACAATACATTTTCTTCACTGCTACTGGTTGCTTGGAACTTGAAAATTGTTTCAACTATTTTTTTGTTATATATGGAAGAGAAAAAGGCAGCTTAAGATAGTGTTCTAAAGGCAAAGTTTAGCTGCTTTCTGGATTCCTGTTTTAACCATCTATGTGATTTTATGCCTTAAAAATATTACTTGTAGCTTTCATTGGGGATCCAAGATGGAACTTAAAGACACACAAGTGTTCAATTCTCTATAATAACCAAACTATATATTAATTTTTATCAGACAGCTGTAAAAATTATTTCATTTGGATAAAATTCATTTTCTAATTGTTAATTTTCTTGGCTTTCTTAGCTTTAGATCTTCAAATGCCTATTTATGTTTGGCATTTCATTTGAAAGCACATTTTTAGGAAGCTTTGCTGTGTTTTTCTGTTTAGTTTTGGACTTTCTCTTTCTCTCCTTCTCACGTTTTCTACCTTCCTGTGCTTCCTGTGTTCGGTCTTTCCTTTCCTGTATGTGTTTATTTTACATTATATTTTTGGTTGTCCCCAGGTGACAGTCTGTGCCCTAGTTGCACCACTGAAAACCAGATCTTACAATATTACTTTGGAGGTGGGGCCCTGTTGTGACACTGGTAGATGGCAGATTCAGTTGGAGAGCTGGTGGGCAACTTGGCTCAGCTCTGGTGTTAAAGCTATGCCCAATTCTTTTCACACTGCCAGGCCTATGGGTTGACATTAATCCCAAGCAGTATTTTGTAGAAGCTTGTGTTTGTTTTATTTTGTAGATGCATTTCAGAATGAAATAGGGGATGAATCATTTATTTTGGGAGAAAGCAGCTGTCAACTGGTAAGGATACTCAAATAGCCAGGTTGAGACTCCATGGGGTGAGGAAATAAGGCCTCTTACCAACAGCCAGAATGAACTTGCCCAACCGTATGAGAGATCATCCATCTTGGATATGAAAACTCCATCCACCCAAAGCCTACAGATGACTGCAGCCCTCACCAATATCTTAAATGCAGCTTCATGAAAGATGCTGAGCTAGAACCACCAGCCAAACCACATTGGATCTCCTGACCCATAGAAACTGGGTGATATAATGTTTCTTTTAGGCTGCTAAGTCTTGGGGTCATTTGTTACACAGCAATAGATAATTACTATATCCATTTGTATTGATAACTTTGTCATGCCTCAATCTCCATCTCCATCTTTATCTATGTCTATTGGGTAAATTGATATCTCTTTAGAAAATAGCACTAAAAATTATTAATTGAAGGTAATAAAATGTAATGATCAGTAAAAATTAATTTTCTATTAAATCCTATTTTGTGGGGAATGAGCTTAGAAATTCCCTGGGATTACACCCATGGGTTAACAAAGCATAAAGAATTACAAAGCCATAGGATGCACACACCCAAGTTTGGGTAAACAAGATTAGGTACATAAGTATAGAGAAGGCGCGGCAGAAGCTCCAGTATAGAGAAGGCGGGGCAAAGGCCTCAATATAGAACATACGCATATGAAATAAACAAGATTAGGCATTAAGGGCAGAAGTGTCCCCCAATTTAGTACTATATCAGAAAGCTGCTTTCACAGGAAGGAAGGACCAAATTAGGCAAACTGGTAAATTAGGCTATAGACCACTACTCTGTACTGAGTGAAGCTGTCCAGAGCGGAGATGATTTACAAAAGAAAGGTGCCTTGTTAACTCTGGGATCACGTGTCCTACCTGTCTCATCCCCTAGGCTAGCTAAGATAAACAGAGGTGATGCCTCATATCCGCAGTAAACAACTTCCGCCTGACTGCCTGCTGCCAGGATTTTGTTTTGTATTAACCCAAACCCCTAACCCTGAATATCTTCAAGACCCCCTTTCCCTCATGTCTGTGAGTTGATGTTCACAGATTCATTCTCTTTGTGCACGTCCACCGCCATGTTTGTAAGCCTTCTGATCCTGATAAAAACGGAGCAAGGACCCTTATTCAGGGCTCTTGTCTTTTCCTGAACATTAGCCATCTCTCGCTTTTAATCCTGCGTTTTTCTCTCTTGCTAGACAAGAGGGAACTTGAGACTTAGAGTCTACGACACTATGTAATGCCTTAATCTTTGACAAAGATTACTTGGAAATAGTTCTGAAAATGGGTATAAACTAAAAATTAGCAGTCGTACAATGCTCATTTCTTAGATAATATCACTAGGTTTTAGCAGCCAATTTACATAAAGTGTTAATGGGATATAAGTTACAAAAGTAACACCTAAATCCTGAGCCAGGACATAGTGTTGTCACTAGATCTCTGAATTATATTTCCTTTATAAATGGTTTACTGAAGAAATGTATTTATTTACTAATTAAATATCATTTAAAACTCTTCTACTGTAAACAGATTATCAGAGACATGATTTAAGGACTTCATAGTCTAATGTCTTCATACTGCCCCATAACATTGAGGGGTGCTTTACAAAATACCCTTCTCAGGAACTGACTGAAATTTAAGATATTCAGATCTGGACACTATAAAACAGATCTGGAGCTAATGGAAATATGTCAACAAAATCAAATCCTCTTCTTGGTTTACAGATATGCAGTCCTCATGTCCTACAGCTGAAGCTATGTGATAGTTCACGTGCAGATTCAACACACACATAACATACACACATGTTCTCAGAAAATTTACTAGATTTTAAACCTGCAGTTGAAGACACAGTATCAAAGACAATTTTTAACCTGTGTCCATTTCTGGTGTATTAATCAGTACTCTTGAATTCTGATGACAGAAACCCAGCCCAAAGTAGTTTACACAGAAACTTAAGTACATTATTTGATGTTACTAAACAGGTGGATTTGATTTCAGAGATAGTTAGATTCAAGGATTCAAAAAATTATCCACCAGGGCCCTATCTCTGTCTGTAGCTCTAGGTTCCTTTTGCTGCTCTGGGTTTGATTCCCAAATAGACCATCTCCATTTGGGAGCAAAGAAGGACACCAAAAACCCCAGCCATGAACAACACTGCTTTTATTGTGTGCTTACCACTAAACCAATCTGGTGGAACGGAAATATTCTGGTTTCCTTGGACACAAAGTCAATGCCTATTCCTGGCAAAACATGGGGGAAAATGCAGGCGGGTTACCCACTCCAAAATCACAATGAGCAAAGTCACTGTAGGATAGGAGATATATTGTCTCTCTATGGATGAGAGCCTGGATAGACAAAATCTCAGATACTGTGCACTTCCTATCTGAATTACTGTCTAGTCCTCAGAGCCAATGTTGATATTCTTTTTTTTAATATTTATTTATTTTTGAGAGAGAGAAAGAGACAGAGCACAAGTGGGAGAAGGGCAGAGAGAGAGAGAGAGGGAAACACAGAATCTGAAGCAGACTCCAGGCTCTGAGTTGTCAGCACAGAGCCTGAAGTGGGGCTAAAACTCAGAAACGTCGAGATCATGACCTGAGCTGAAGTTGGATGCTTAACCAACGGGGCCACCCAGATGCCCCTGTTGATATTCTAGTTATCAACCTAAGAGTATTTTCAAAATGTGTTTAGTTGTCAATCTATACTAGCATGATCTTAGCTTATTCTTTCTTTTTTAATTTTTAATTTTTTTTTAATTTTAGAGAGAGAGAGCATGAGTGGGGGAGAGGGACAGAGGAAGATAGAGAGAATTTTAAGTAGGCTCCACACTCAGCCCAACACAGGGCTTGATCTCATGACCCTGGGATCATGATCTGAGCTTAAATCAAGAGTTGGACACTCAGCTGAGTCACCCAGACACCCCATTTTAGTTTATTCTTTTATTCAGTACTTAATGAACAGATATTGTAATCCTGGAACTGTTCTGGGTTTTGAGGATATATCAGTGAAAAAAAAGTTACAAATTTTTGTTTTTGTTTTTCTCACAGAGGTTACATTTTATGAATCTAACATTCTAGTTTAAAAGTGCAAACCTCCAGATACTTCCATGGGCTTACTGAATTAGAAACAAAAAATATGCATAATGAGTGGCACATGTATGCTCTTGGGCATACTGATGTTTCAAATCTAAACTACTTTTCTTTTGCCATTCTTTTTCTCATGCTCCATAACTCTCATAATTACTATAATGTTTTTCTATAATCTTCTGGAATGACATTTCATCTTGAATTGTATATTCTGATAGTCAAAACATCTATTGGGATATCCGACTGCTCTTGTGTTACCTTTAGATTTCACTTGTAAAATTAAAATGTGTCTTTTACAACACTCGATGCTTACCATGTTTTATCGTCCAATCACCTGATACAAAAACACAGGTCTTCAAAAGCTTGACCTACAATGTGTTTGTCACGTAAAAGCACTAAAACGGTTGCTATCTTTACTTTTGTGTGCCTTGTATTGTGGACAAAGAAGTAATTATAAACAACGAATAAAATAATACTAAAATGAATCTAAAAATATTCACTACTTTTATGATCTTTTTAGTTAATGTTATGGAAGTAGTAAATTGGTAAGTTATAAAAATGTTGTTTATTGTATACTTATGGTGAGATGATAAGACATTGTAGAGGAAACCAATAAAATAGAAAACAAATGAAAATTTTATGTACTTTTTTTCCTTGTGTATTACACAGAAAAATATTCAGGCATATTCCACCAGACATGATTACAGTAAAAAAATACAAACATGGAAGCAAAAGTGAGTACCAAGTGAAGCATTTAGTAACTTGAAGAGATCAGACATGTTTTGTTTGCTTCTCCATCTGTCTTCTCTTCTTTCTTGAGTACACTTTGAACATCTTGTCTACTGGGTTCTCTAACGTTTCAAATCTAAAATAATAATTGTCATTAAACTGGATAATAGCCAACCCCATTTTAGAATGCCACTCCAATTCTTGGTCAACATTTCATATCCAATCAGTGGATATAATGAAAGGATATGGCTTATTTTACTCTTAATTTATACAGTAGATACTCTCTTAAGTAACAATCATTGAATAATTGTGCCAGAAAGACGCACCCTACACATTCCTCATTGAACAACAACGAGGTAATCCACAGGGCAGTGCAGTCTGGTGGCTTGCTGTCTACTTTTGCATAAATCCATGTTCTTCTGCTTGTACTACTTTCATCTCTTTATGTCAAGTTGTTATGTGACTACATGTTTCATTAAAAATGGTGTCAATTTATTAAATATAAATGGGAAAAGTGTAGCAGTTTGTGGAGAAACTAAACTGAAGTTTTTAGACTTGATAATGACCTATTCCTGTCACCATTAGACAATATAGTTAAAAAAATACATTCCAGTCAGTAACAAATGTAAAAACATTGGTGTGATTTTTAAAATTAGAGAGCAATTCTAAAAGCAATTACTTTGCAACTCCCTTTATGTTCTCCACTTTAAACAAAAATAACACTAAAAGTAACATTTAGGATACAATAGACATGCCATTCTCACTGGTGTGAGGGGACATCTTATTGTAGTTTTGATTTATATTTACCTGATGATGAGTGGTGTTGACATCTTTCATGTGTCTGTTAGCCATCTGTATGTCTTTTGTGGAGCAATGTCTATTCATGTTTTCTGCCTATTTTTTGACTGGATTATTTGTCTTTTTGATGTTAAGTTTTATAAGTTCTTTATATATTTTAGATACTAATCCATTATCAGATATGCCATTTGCAAATATCTTCTCCCATCCCATAGAAAATAATAGGTGTTGGCAAGGTTGCGGAGAAAGGGGAACTCTCTTACACTGTTGGTGGGAATGCAAACTGGTGCAGCCACTCTGGAAAACAATATGGGGGTTCCTCAAAAAGTTAAAAACAGAACTACCCTACAATCCAGCAATTGCACTACTAGGTATTAACCCAAAGGATTCAAAAATGCTAATTTGAGAAATCTGGAGGAGGTTCCGGAAGATGGCGGCGTAGGAGGACGCGGGGCTCACAGCGCGTCCTGCCGATCACTTAGATTCCACCTACACCTGCCTAAAGAACCCAGAAAACCGCCAGAGGATTAGCAGAAGGGAGTCTCCGGAGTCAAGCGCAGACCAGAGGCCCACGGAAGAGGGGCTCCTCCTGAAGTGGATCACCTAAGGAGAAGCGAGCTAAGCCTGCCCCTCCAGCCCCCGTGCACCTTGCCTACCCACCCCAGCTAATACGCCAGATCCCCAGCAACACAAGCCTGGCAGTGTGCAAGTAGCCCAGACGGGACACGCCACCCCACAGTGAATCCCGCCCCTACGAGAGGGGAAGAGAAGGCACACACCAGTCTGACTGTGGCCCCAGCGGTGGGCTGGGGGCAGACATCGGGTCGGACTGCGGCCCCGCCCACTAACTCCAGTTATACACCACAGCACAGGGGAAGTGCACTGCAGGTCCTCACCACGCCAGGGACTCTCCAAAATGACCAAACGGAAGAATTCCCCTCAGAAGAATCTCCAGGAAATAACAACAGCTAATGAACTGATCAAAAAGGATTTAAATAATATAACAGAAAGTGAATTTAGAATAATAGTCATAAAATTAATCGCTGGGCTTGAAAACAGTATACAGGACAGCAGAGAATCTCTTGCCACAAAGATCGAGGGACTAAGGAACAGTCACGAGGAGTTGAAAAACGCTTTAAACGAATTGCAAAACAAAATGGAATCCACGATGGCTCGGCTTGAAGAGGCAGAGGAGAGAATAGGTGAACTAGAAGATAAAGTTATGGAGAAAGAGGAAGCTGAAAGAAAGAGAGATAAAAAAATCCAGGAGTATGAGGGGAAAATTAGAGAACTAAGTGATACACTAAAAAAAAATAATATACGCATAATTGGTATCCCAGAGGAGGAAGAGAGAGGGAAGGGTGCTGAAGGGGTACTTGAACAAATTATAGCTGAGAACTTCCCTGAACTGGGGAAGGAAAAAGGCATTGAGATCCAAGAGGCACAGAGAACTCCCTTCAGACGTAACTTGAATCGATCTTCTGCACGACATATCATAGTGAAACTGGCAAAATACAAGGATAAAGAGAAAATTCTGAAAGCAGCAAGGGATAAACGTGCCCTCACATATAAAGGGAGACCTATAAGACTCGTGACTGATCTCTCCTTTGAAACTTGGCAGGCCAGAAAGGCTTGGCACGATATCTACAGTGTGCTAAACAGAAAAAATATGCAGCCGAGAATCCTTTATCCAGCAAGTCTGTCATTTAGAATAGAAGGAGAGATAAAGGTCTTCCCAAACAAACAAAAACTGAAGGAATTTGTCACCACTAAACCAGCCCTACAAGAGATCCTAAGGGGGATCCTGTGAGACAAAGTACCAGAGACATCACTACAAGCATAAAACATACAGACATCACAATGACTCTAAACCCATATCTTTCTATAATAACACTGAATGTAAATGGATTAAATGCGCCAACTAAAAGACATAGGGTATCAGAATGGATAAAAAAACAAGACCCATCTATTTGCTGTCTACAAGAGACTCATTTTAGATCTGAGGACACCTTTAGATTGAGAGTGAGGGGATGGAGAACTATTTATCATGCTCCTGGAAGCCAAAAGAAAGCTGGAGTAGCCATACTTATATCAGACAAACTAGACTTTAAATTAAAGGCTGTAACAAGAGATGAAGAAGGGCATTATATAATAATCACAGGGTCTATCCACCAGGAAGAGCTAACTATTATAAATGTCTATGCGCCAAATACCCGAGCCCCCAGATATATAAAACAATTACTCATAAACATAAGCAACCTTATTGATAAGAATGTGGTCATTGCAGGGGACTTTAACACCCCACTTACAGAAATGGATAGATCATCTAGACACACAGTCAATAAAGAAACAAGGGCCCTGAATGATACATTGGATCAGATGGACTTGACAGATATATTTAGAACTCTGCATCCCAAAGCAACAGAATATACTTTCTTCTCGAGTGCACATGGAACATTCTCCAAGATAGATCATATACTGGGTCACAAAACAGCCCTTCATAAGTTTACAAGAATTGAAATTATACCATGCATACTTTCAGACCACAATGCTATGAAGCTTGAAATCAACCACAGGAAAAAGTCTGGAAAACCTCCAAAAGCATGGAGGTTAAAGAACACCCTACTAACGAATGAGTGGGTCAACCAGGCAATTAGAGAAGAAATTAAAACATATATGGAAACAAACGAAAATGAAAATACAACAATCCAAACGCTTTGGGATGCAGCGAAGGCAGTCCTGAGAGGAAAATACATTGCAATCCAGGCCTATCTCAAGAAACAAGAAAAATCCCAAATACAAAATCTAACAGCACACCTAAAGGAAATAGAAGCAGAACAGCAAAGGCAGCCTAAACCCAGCAGAAGAAGAGAAATCATAAAGATCAGAGCAGAAATAAACAATATAGAATCTAAAAAAACTGTAGAGCAGATCAACGAAACCAAGAGTTGGTTTTTTGAAAAAATAAACAAAATTGACAAACCTCTAGCCAGGCTTCTCAAAAAGAAAAGGGAGATGACCCAAATAGATAAAATCATGAATGAAAATGGAATGATTACAACCAATCTCTCAGAGATACAAACAATTATCAGGGAATACTATGAAAAATTATATGCCAGCAAATTGGACAACCTGGAAGAAATGGACAAATTTCTAAACACCCACACTCTTCCAAAACTCAATCAGGAGGAAATAGAAAGCTTGAACAGACCCATAACCAGCGAAGAAATTGAATCGGTTATCAAAAATCTCCCAACAAATAAGAGTCCAGGACCAGATGGCTTCCCAGGGGAGTTCTACCAGACATTTAAAGCAGAGATAATACCTATCCTTCTCAAGCTATTCCAAGAAATAGAAAGGGAAGGAAAACTTCCAGACTCATTCTATGAAGCCAGTATTACTTTGATTCCTAAACCAGACAGAGACCCAGTAAAAAAAGAGAACTACAGGCCAATATCCCTGATGAATATGGATGCAAAAATTCTTAATAAGATACTAGCAAATCGAATTCAACAGCATATAAAAAGAATTATTCACCATGATCAAGTGGGATTCATTCCTGGGATGCAGGGCTGGTTCAACATTCGCAAATCGATCAACGTGATACATCACATTAACAAAAAAAAAGAGAAGAACCATATGATCCTGTCAATCGATGCAGAAAAGGCCTTTGACAAAATCCAGCACCCTTTCTTAATAAAAACCCTTGAGAAAGTCGGGATAGAAGGAACATACTTAAAGATCATAAAGGCCATTTATGAAAAGCCCACAGCTAACATCATCCTCAACGGGGAAAAACTGAGAGCTTTTTCCCTGAGATCAGGAACACGACAGGGATGCCCACTGTCACCGCTGCTGTTCAATATAGTGCTGGAAGTTCTAGCATCAGCAATCAGACAACAAAAGGAAATCAAAGGCATCAAAATTGGCAAAGATGAAGTCAAGCTTTCGCTTTTTGCAGATGACATGATATTATACATGGAAAATCCGATAGACTCCACCAAAAGTCTGCTAGAACTGATACATGAATTCAGCAAAGTTGCAGGATACAAAATCAATGTGCAGAAATCAGTTGCATTCTTATACACTAACAATGAAGCAACAGAAAGACAAATGAAGAAACTGATCCCATTCACAATTGCACCAAGAAGCATAAAATACCTAGGAATAAATCTAACCAAAGATGTAAAAGATCTGTATGCTGAAAACTATAGAAAGCTTATGCAGGTAATTGAAGAAGATATAAAGAAATGGAAAGACATTCCCTGCTCATGGATTGGAAGAATAAATATTGTCAAAATGTCAATACTACCCAAAGCTATCTACACATTGAATGCAATCCCAATCAAAATTGCACCAGCATTCTTCTCGAAACTAGAACAAGCAATCCTAAAATTCATATGGAACCACAAAAGGCCCCGAATAGCCAAAGTAATTTTGAAGAAGAAGACCAAAGCAGGAGGCATCACAATCCCAGACTTTAGCCTCTACTACAAAGCTGTCATCATCAAGACAGCATGGTATTGGCATAAAAACAGACACATAGACCAATGGAATAGAATAGAAACCCCAGAACTAGACCCACAAACGTACGGCCAACTCATCTTTGACAAAGCAGGAAAGAACATCCAATGGAAAAAAGACAGTCTCTTTAACAAATGGTGCTGGGAGAACTGGACAGCAACATGCAGAAGGTTGAAACTAGACCACTTTCTCACACCATTCACAAAAATAAACTCAAAATGGATAAAGGACCTGAATGTGAGACAGGAAACCATCAAAACCTTAGAGGAGAAAGCAGGAAAAGACCTCTCTGACCTCAGCCGTAGCAATCTCTTACTCGGCACATCCCCAAAGGCAAAGGAATTAAAAGCAAAAGTGAATTACTGGGACCTTATGAAGATAAAAAGCTTCTGCACAGCAAAGGAAACAACCAACAAAACTAAAAGGCAACCAACGGAATGGGAAAAGATATTTGCAAATGACACATCGGACAAAGGGCTAGTATCCAAAATCTATAAAGAGCTCATCAAACTCCACACCCGAAAAACAAATAACCCAGTGCAGAAATGGGCAGAAAACATGAATAGACACTTCTCTAAAGAAGACATCCGGATGGCCAACAGGCACATGAAAAGATGTTCAACGTCGCTCCTTATCAGGGAAATACAAATCAAAACCACACTCAGATACCACCTCACGCCAGTCAGAGTGGCCAAAATGAAGAAATCAGGAGACTATAGATGCTGGAGAGGATGTGGAGAAACAGGAACCCTCTTGCACTGTTGGTGGGAATGCAAATTGGTGCAGCCGCTCTGGAAAGCAGTGTGGAGGTTCCTCAGAAAATTAAAAATAGACCTACCCTGTGACCCAGCAATAGCACTGCTAGGAATTTATCCAAGGGATACAGGAGTACTGATGCATAGGGGCACCTGTACCCCAATGTTTATAGCAGCACTCTCAACAATAGCCAAATTATGGAAAGAGCCTAAATGTCCATCAACTGATGAATGGATAAAGAAATTGTGGTTTATATACACAATGGAATACTACGTGGCAATGAGAAAAAATGAAATATGGCCTTTTGTAGCAACATGGATGGAACTGGAGAGTATGATGCTAAGTGAAATAAGCCATACAGAGAAAGACAGATACCATATGGTTTCACTCTTATGTGGATCCTGAGAAACATAACAGAAACCCATGGGGGAGGGGAAGGAAAAAAAAAAAAAAAGAGGTTAGAGTGGGAGAGAGCCAAAGCATTAGAGACTGTTAAAAACTGAGAACAAACTGAGGGTTGATGGGGGGTGGGAGGGAGGGCAGGGTGGGAGGGTGGGCAGGGTGGGTGATGGGTATTGAGGAGGGCACCTTTTGGGATGAGCACTGGGTGTTGTATGGAAACCAATTTGACCGTAAATTTCATATATTAAAAAATAAAATAAAATAAAATAAAAAAAAAAAATGCTAATTTGAAGGGATACATTTACCCCAATCTTAATAGCAGCATTATTAACAATAGCCAAACTATGCAAAGAACCCAAATGTCCATCAACTGATGAATGGGTAAAGAAGAGGAGGTGTATTTATACAATGGGATATTATTCAGCCATAAAAAGAATGAAATATTGCCATTTGCAACAACATGAATGGAGCCAGAGTATTATGCTAAGTAAAAAAAAGTCAGTCAGAGAAAGACAAATACCATATCATTTCACTCATATGTGGAATTTAAGAAACAAAACAAGTGAGCAAAGGGAAAAGAGAGAGAGGGAGAAAGAGAGAAATCAAAATAGACTCTAAACTATTGAGAACAAACTTAGTGTTGCTAGAGGAGAGGCTGGTGGGGGGATTGGTTAAATAGGTGATGGATATCAAGGAGGCCAGTTGAGATGAGCACTGGGTATTGTAAGTGAAGAATCACTAAATTCTATACCTGAAACTAATATTACACTCTATGTTAACTAATTGGAATTTAAATAAAAATTTGAAGGAAAAATAGCAAGAAATGAAAGATATTATGAATATGGATATTGAAGAAATGTCCAGAGAAAGCCCAAATAAACTCATGTTAAAAATAGGCTTTGCTTTGTATATGGTCAAAGGATGCCCATGCATATGCCTCAGGTAATCATCCAGATCTGAGCCTAAATTTCAGTCACTGTGACTTCACAATGTAAGACTCACTAACTGTTATCTCCTGTGTCCCCTTCCCTCTAGAGATGTATTTCCTGTTTTTTGTTTTGTTTTCTTTTCTTTTCTTTTTTCCTACAAAAGTAGACAGTTTCTAAGAATAAGTGAATAAAAATGATAGGGCACCACAGGAGGTGATAATTAACTTGATAAAAGCTATGTGGTTAATATTACTAGACATAACCCTATTTCAAATTACTCACTAAAAAATCCCTTGAAAATAACAATTTCACCTATTACTCAAATTAATTCTTCCAGTGCCTTGTGGATTAAATTGAGAATTTAAAAGAGATTATTTCCTAGATGGTACCATGGGAGGCATTCTATTGTTTGTTGTTTGACTTTAATATCAAGCCACATTTGGTCACCCCTAGTCCCTGCAAATTGAACTGCATCTATTATGACTCATGAGTCAACATGAAAAGTAATGACTCAAAAATTGTCATATTTTTTAGGAGAACTAAACATTTATTTTTTGAAAAGTTTTGAATTCAAGATAAAATGCAATGGTGTTTTGACCTTTTCTTTCCAGATTTTTGAATCCTCCTGCTCCTTTTCTTTTTTTTTTATTCCAATGTTAAAAAGGGAGGGTATTTGGTTTATACACGGGTTTTCTTAGTAAATGTCTTAGCATGCTTGGAAGATAAAAAATGCCTAATATTATCATCATTTTGACTTCAAAATTCTGCTTGCTGGAGGTGGAAGCAAATGACAACTCTTCTAAAAGCAAGCAGGTGTAGGCCTGGCTCCAGAACTGCTCAGTAGGAAGCTGACATTTCAACATTAAAGTTCAATGCATTGGAGCATTGTTCTAGTCATAACAAACCGTCTAAATTACAAAATCCTGGCAACACATTCTAGCCATTAAGCTGAATATCCCCCTATTTTCAGTCTGGAAAGCTTTTATTAATTCATAAAAGGATTTTCTCAGCCGAAAGAAATTGGAAGCTGGCAGAGCAAACAACAAAAACAGGTCCACTCATTTCCCAGCTGAAAGATTTGACCAGATTCATTAGCATTTGAATTACTTCTGAAAAATTCCACCCATCACTGATTACCATATATAGTTTTAATGTATTACTGCGGACTCATAATTCTGTCTTTTCATCCAGTTGTGCTTTATAGAATAATTTTCATTTATAATATTCTCAGCATAGTTTATTACACATTACTCCAATGTTATATATATTTTTTCTTTTGGAAAGTTTACAAATAGAATCACAGTAAAAATATTACCCAGAACAACAAGTGATATTCTTTAAACCTGAAGCTGTTCAGACTTTGCTCCCTAAGCTTTTTCTCAGCCACCCTACCATCAAGGTCATGACAAGGAAAGAGAAGGAAATTGTACTATTTGCAGTTAAATAATTACTGACAAATACATTAATGATAATGATAAGCAAGGTAAAGGAAAGTAATTGTTTATAAACATTGGAGTTTTCCATAAAATTAAATAATACCATATTACATAACTCTGTATATAATTTTACAGTGTAACAAATGGTGTTGACTCTTTTAGGGATATTATATGTGCAAAAAATTTCATAGAGTTCAATAATCCTTAGTGTGTGTTGTTCTTTATACATTTATATATGCACTTCTATCATCACCAAAGATATGGAACATTTCCCTGAGATACACTCAAATGCCACTTCCACATCCATCCCGCCTTCCAGAAGACATACATTTATTCTGACTTCTAATTGTCCTAACTATTCTTTTTCATCATCTATGTATTTTGCCTCTTCTTGAATTAATATAACTGGAGGAAAAAAGCATGTACTCTTGTATCTGTTTCCTTTAATTAGTATATTTTTATTAAACCATCTTGTGGTGAATACCAGTTTTTCATTCTCTTCAATTGCTGTGTAATTATTATCTTGTTATTATAACAGTTTATTTTTTAACAGTTTTATTAAGATAAAATTCACATGTCATAAAATTCATCCTTTATAATTGCTCAATTCAGTCATTTTTAGTATATTCTCAGAATTGTGCAACTATCACCACTGTCTATTTGTATTTATTTTTTTAAGTCTATTTATTTATTTCTTGAGAGAGAGAGAGAATATGAGTGGGGAAGGGACAGCAAGAGAGGGAGGGAGAGAATCCCAAGCAGGCTCAGCGCTGTCAGTACAAAGCCTGATGCGGGGCTCGAACTCAGGAACCATAAGATCGTGACCTGAGCTAAAACCAGGACGGAGCCACTCAGGCACCCCTCTCATTTTAGAACTTTTTCATCACTGCAAGAAGAAACCTCATGCCTCTGAGTGATCAATTGTGATAACTTCTCTCCCTAGCCCCTGGAAACCACTCATCTACTTTCTATCTCTATAGATTTGTCTATTCTGGACATTCGAAAAAATAGAATCATACACTATGCACCACTGTTTGTTTATCCATTTATGTGTTGATGGACATTGAATTGTTTCTAGTTTGGGGCATCATGAGTAATGCTATTGTGGAAATTCTCATGTAAGTCCTTTTGTGATCATTCATATTAATTTTTGGATTTTATAAACTATAAACTTAGTTGACTAAAAATTGCTGAACATTTTTCTGTAGTATTTGTACAATTTTCTAATGTATGTATGAGAATATATGAGAGTTCTTATTGCACTATAACTTCTCAAATACAACTGGTGTGACATTTTTTAGTGTTGTTATATTAACCTGTATAGAAGTTATAGAGTATGGGCTGCCTAGGTGGCTCAGTTGGTTAGGCGTCCGACTTCAGTTCAGGTCATGATCTTGAGCCCCACATCGGGCTCTGTGCTGACAGCTCAGAGCCTGGAGCCTGTTTCCGATTCTGTCTCCCTCCCTCTCTGCCCCTCTCCCATTCACGCTCTGTCTCTTTCTCTCAAAAATAAACAAACGCTAAAAAAAAAAAAAAAAAGTTATAGAGTAGAATCCCAGTGTGGTTTAATTCATATATCTACGATAACTACTGATGTTAAACTGTTGGTTACTTGCCCAGCTTCTTTTATGAAGTACCAGTAAATATTTGGGTATTTTCATTGGATTGTCTGTCTTCTTCATAATGACTTGCAAGAGTTTTGAAATATGTTTTTGATATATGACTTTGGCACATATATGCTGTCTTTTCATTTTCGAGATTCAATAGGTAGCTTCCCTTGTCATTTTCTTAATGATGTCTATAAATTAAACTTTACTTTTTTTTTAAGTAGATTCCACACCCAGTATGGGGCCCAGTGTGGGGCCTGAACTCACAATCTTGAGATCAAGACCTGAGCTGAGTTCAAGTGTCAGACAATTGACTGACTGAGCCACCCAGGTGCCCTGACACTTTCAATTTTGATGTATTTTGTCTAATAAATGTTTGCCTATAGCAATTATGCATTTTTCTAAATTTTATCTTTTGTTTTCTACATTTAAATATATAATTGATTATAAATTTATTTTTTATTTGATGTGAGGGAAAAGGTGAAGTTCATTTTATAATGGATACCCAATTGTTTAAGCACCATTTCATAAATAGATTGCCCTTTCCACATTTAATTACCTTGGTGCCATTTTTGAAAATCAATTGACCATACATGTTTGAGTGGACCTGTAAATTGCACATTCTGAAGAATCTCAATGGGCTATGTGTGTTTGCTTGTGCCAACACTACATTGTGTTGAATACAATAGTGTTGTAGTAGGACTTGAAATCAGATTGTGAAATCCTCAAACTTTGTTCCTCTTTTTCAAAATTGCTTTTGGCTATTCATTTTTCTTTGCATTTCCAAATGGAATTGATTAAGTCACCATGTCAATTTCTAAGAAAATGGATGCTGGGAATTTTATTGGGATTGTTTTGAAGCCATGAATCAATTTGAGGAGAACTGATAGCAATAATGAGTTATCCAATTACTGATTATGATAAATCTTTCCATTTAGTTATTTTAAATATCTGTAACATGGTTTATGCTTTTAGGCGTGCAAGTTTTGTGCATAATTTGTTAAGTGTATTCCCTTAATTTTGTGAGAAGCCATGGATCTGGAGAAAATATCTTAAAATCATATATTCAGCAAAGGATTAAAGCCTGATTATATAAAGAACTCTAAAACATGTAAGGATGTTTTAAAGGGAAATTACTGTGTATCGTTGGTGTAGTCATATTTACATGAATCTATCCATATTTTAAAACACTGAAAACTATAGAAAGCTTATGAAAGAAATTGAAAAAGACACAAAAAAATGGAAAAAGATTCCATGCTCCTGGATAGGAACAACAAATATTGTTAAAATGTCAATACTACCCAAAGCAATCTACATATTCAATGCAATCCCTATCAAAATAACACCAGCATTCTTCACACAGCTAGAACAAATAATCCTAAAATTTGTATGGAACCAGAAGAGATCCTGAATAGCCAAAGCAATCTTGAAAAAGAAAACCAAAGCAGGAGGCATCACAATCCCAGACTTCAAGCTATACTACAAAGCTGTAATCATCAAGACAGTATGGTACTGGCACAAAGACACTCAGATCAATGGAACAGAATAGAGAACCCATAAATGGACCCACAAACATATGGCCAACTAATCTTTGACAAAGCAGGAAAGAATATCCAATGGAATAAAGACGGTCTCTTCAGCAAGTGATGCTGGGAAAACTGGACAGCGACATGCAGAAGAATGAACCTAGACCACTTTCTTACACCATACACAAAAATAAACTCAAAGTGGATGAAAGACCTTAATGTAAGACAGGGAGCCATCAAAATCCTCGAGGAGAAAGCAGGCAAAAACCTCTTTGATCTTGGACACAGCAACTTCTTACTCAACATGTCTCCAGAGGCAAGGGAAACAAAAGCAAAAATGAACTACTGGACTTCATCAAAATAAAAAGCTTCTGCACAGGGAAGGAAACAATCAGCAAAACTAAAAGGCAACCAACAGAATGGGAGAAGATATTTGCAAATGGCATATCAGAAAAAGGGTTAGTATCCAAAATCTATAAGGAACTTATTAGACTCAACACCAAAAACCAAATAATCCAGTGAAAAATGGGCAAAAGACATGAATAGACACTTCTCCAAAGAAGACATCCAGATGGCCAACCGACATGAAAAAATGCTCAACATCACTCACCATTAGGGAAACACAAATCAAAACCACAATGAGATTCTACCTCACAACTGTCAGAATGGCTAACATTAACAACTCAGGCAGCAACAGATGTTGGTGAGGATGCAGACAAGAGGATCTCTTTTGCATTGTTGGTGGGAATGCAAGCTGGTGCAGCCGCTCTGGAAAACAGTATGGAGGTTCCTCAAGAAACTAAAAATAGAAGTACCCTACAACCCAGCAATTGCACTACTAGGCATTTATCCACGGGATACAGGTTGTGCTGTTTCAAAGGAACACATGCACCCCCATGTTTATAGCAGCACTATCAACAATAGCCAAAGCACGAAAAGAGCCCAAATGTCCATCGATGGATGAATGGATAAAGAAGATGTGGTATATATATAGAACAGAGTATTACTCGGCAATCAAAAAGAATGAAATCTTGCCATTTGCAACTACGTGGATGGAACTGGAGGGTATTATGCTAAGTGAAATTAGTCAGTCAGAGAAAGACCAAAATCATATGACTTCACTCATATGAGGACTTTAAGAGACAAAACAGATGAACATAAGGGAAGGGAAACAAAAATAATATAAAAACAGGGAGGGGGACAAAACAGAAGAGACTTATAAATATGGAGAACAAACAGAGGGTTACTGGAGGGGTTGTGGGAGGGGGGATGGGCTTAATGGGTAAGGGGCACTAAGGAATCTACTCCTGAAATCACTGTTGCACTATATGTCAACTAATTTGGAAGTAAATTGAAAAAAAAATTAAAAATAAAATAAAAAAACCCTATAAAAAAACTCATAGAACTACATACCAAAAAAGTGTATTATTATTAATAGAAGTTTTTAAGTTGGCAATTTTTTAATGAAAAAAAAAAAAACTAAGACATTGCTATTGTTGCTCTTTTAATAATCATTGAAATGTTTGTTTAAACCAAATAATTTCCATTTTGGGTGTTCTTTATTCTGTTCTTAAATTTTCTGCTTTTATCCAAGATTATTTAGATTTAGTCAAAGATCTTCTTTAGTGTATAGTGGTACAGCTCTGTTGGCAACAAATTCTCTCAACTTCCATTTTTAAAAACATCTATGTAGCATCTTGGTTATTCAAGGATATTTTTGCTGGTTAGAGAATTCTAGAGAGCAAAAATTTTCTTTTATCACATTTAAAATATTATTTTATTGTCTCCTGGCTTCTATAATTCTGCCATCAGGTTTAATGTTGCCTTTCAAAGATAATTTGGCTTTTTCTCCCTCAACTAATTTTTTGGATTTTCTCTTTATCTTTCATTTTCAGCAAATTGATTATGACATACTTAAAATAACTGATCCCCTTCCCACATTAATTCCAAATTGTTTCTTGGAATTTAACAAATGTCTTTAATATATGGTTGATCTCTTTCATCAGTTTTGGGAAATTATTTACAGTTAGTTCTGAAAACACAATTTCTTCCTGTATTATTTTTCTCTTCTCCTTTTGGAACTCTAAAGTTTATATATTAGAACACTTTATATTGACCCTTCATGTATCTCATGTTTCGTTGGGTTTATTTTGTTACTTTTTCATTATTTTTCTCTGAACTTAAGTTCTGATAGTTTCTATTGATTTTCTTCTGCAAGTTAATGATCTTTTCTTCTGCTGTTTTCTTCTGATGCTGAAACACATCTAATGAATCCTTAATTTCACATACTATTTTCTCAGCTTTAGTTTGCGTATTTCATTCTTTTTAAATGAATATAATTTCTCTGTTTAAATTATCCATCTTTATCCAAAATATTTAAGCTTTTTCCCAGTTTCATTAACATGTTTATAGTAGTATTACTAATACCTTTTCTGCTAGATTTAACATATAAATCATATAAATACACAGGCTCTTTTTCCTTAGATCAAATTTTTTTACATTGGGTCACAAATCCTTGCTTCTAAATATACCTCCCAATTTTTAATAAATGGCAACTATTATTTCTAAAAGAGGCTAAATTTGAAGTGAATTTCCTCTGAGAAATTTCTCTTTTTTCTTTTTCAGGTAGACAGTGATAAACTAATCACCTTAATCCATTCAAGACTTAAGTATGGCCAGGAACAGGCTGAAACTCATATTAGTCTCATTTTTTATTCTGGTTTCAAAGATCTTAAGGATATGACCAATCACATGTTTATTGAACCCTCTGTCTCTGCCAAGACTTTGACTTTTACGCACTGTTCAACTGTATGAAATTTCATTCCATGTTTCCATCCCAACTCCTGGCTGCCTCAGCACTCAGCAGAAGTCCAATGGGAGAAAATTGGCAGTTCTGCATTTAGGCTCTCCAGATTCCAAACTGTCACAACAGCCAGTGCAGCAATCAAAAGCCCTACTGGCTTATCTTTACACCAGCAGAGTCCTTCTCTTATGGCAAACCTGATCCACAGTCCATGCCCAGATCCCAAATGCCCTCTGGGAATTAAAAAAAAAAAAAAAAAGCAGTGTGTAGACAAGACTTCCAACTTAACTGGGAAGAGCTCTTTTCTAATGTATTCCAAAATAATATGATTTTTGTAGTAACCATTTTTTTTCTAGTTGAAATAGTGGAAATGATGGTCTACCACAGCTTATGCATAATAATTGGAAACAGAAATACCTGTGATGGACGTTTAAGTGGGTTCTGCTATACATTTTAGGCATATGCAACATAACTAAAGATCACATATCACCGTACCTACCTTTAAAATGAAACTGGGGTAACTAGGTGGCTCCATAGGTTAAGCATTCGACTTCAGCTCAGGTCATGATCTCAGGATTCGTGAGTTTGAACCCCACGTCAGGCTCTGTGCTGACAGCTCAGAGCCTGGAGCCTGTTTCAGATTCTGTATCTCTCTCTTTCTCTGCCCCTCCCCTGCTCTCTCTCTCTCTCTCCAAAATAAATAAACATAAAATAAAAAAATTAAATTCAGCTTATTAACAGATCAAGTATCAAGGAATATTCCTCAGAATGATGCAGAACTTTCTGAATACAATTACTTATTCTTAAAAAGAAAAACTTTCAATTAAGAAATAATCAGTCTACTATGAAATAATGACTTGCAAACCATTGGAATGCCTGGATGCCAAGTACTAGTTATAAAAATGAGAAGTAGATAATGTCACATTTTCCTTTGATCACTAATTTAAATAACCCTGCCATTTGGTTTTCATGGTCTTCTAATTGTGCCTTCCCCAAACATTTCTTAAGTACCAACTATGACCTACATAAAATAAACATACCAGTAATAAATAAACAGGGCTATTGAGATCCCCAAATTAACAATTCCTTCCATAGAGTAGACTTGGTAAAAACAAACATACACATACTGTTTAGTTCAGGTTGCTCAGTTAACAGATTAGAAACTATCAACTATTGGTAGTTCTTTTTCCTTTTTTTAATTTCTTAATGTTTGTTTGTTTGTTTGTTTGTTTGTTTATTGAGAGACAGAGTGTGAGCAGGGGAGGGGCAGAGAGAGAGGGAGACACAGAACCCGAGGCAGACTCCAGGCTCCAAGCTGTGAGCACAGAGCCCGACACGGGGCTTGAACTCATGAACCATGCGATAACTATCAGTAGTTCCTGAATGCTTTCCTGGTAAACTTACAAGTAGTTACTTTTCCAGAACTCCTCCTCTTCCCTCTCTTCCTCTTCTTCTTTATCTTTGTCTCATTCTTTTTAAATTGACTTTTGAACTCTACTGTTTAAAACACAAGGAAGAAAATGGGGCAAGCAGCAAGTATCCTCTCTTTGCTTAGCTCAGAGACTTTACTTTAACATTCCCTTGTCTTTAAATCAAATCAAGTCTAGTACATAGTAGCTATACAATAAATATTTCTTGAATAAATAAATGAATTACATTCTGGGAGTACAGAAATGAATAAATAACTGAATAAGTAAAAACATCATGTTAAGATTAGAAGTTCTGAGAAAATTATTTTTCATTTAAGACAACAGATCACATAATATTCACAAAATATTCCCATTCCTTTCTTTAAATTTGAATAGAATGTAATATCTCTCACCCATGGTACTTAACATTCCTTGCATGTCCCTGCTGTCTTTTGCTATAACCCAAGTATCAATTGTCCTTTAATAGTTTATCTTTGGTGGTTGTCTAAGTTATATTTCATGGCATGTAACAACATTTGTAATGCCATTCATAGTAGATGGATTCAATTTGCTGTCTCAATGGTTTTATACTTGAATAAGCACCTGAGCTTTTTCCACTTGTCTTATGAAAAGATTCTTACCAAAATATGTGCTTTGTCTGTAAGCATACCATTTTATTTAATATTTTATATATCTTATTCCATATCAAATATGTTAGCTAACAGAAAAAAAAGATTAAGTAGAATGGAAAAATTATAAATTAACTTCAGGAAAATTAAGCTTCTGCTAATATAATTACAACCATTAAGAAGATAATTTGGCAGATCTTAGACTGAGGAAAATTATTTGCAATTCATTTACCAGATAAAGGACTTGTACCCAGAGTAGATAAGAATTCTATAGGTTAATAATAAAAGGACAAACAAATCAATAAAACTGGGAATATTCTTGAACAGATGCTTCACAAAAGAGGACAAAGTAGCTAACAAGCGTATAAAAATGTGCTTAACATTACTAGTCAGGGAATAAAAGTTAAAATTAAAATGAGTTGCCACTACGTACTGCTGAATGGCTAAAATTTTAAAAACCAATAATGCCAGAGGTTGGCATGGATATAGAGCAAGTGGCATTCTTCTAATACTAGTGGGATAGTAACATGGTAAAATAATTTGGGAAAATTAACAGTTTCTTATAAGCATAAATATTCATCTACTTTATGCTCTAGGGATTTCACTTCTATATATTTATGTAAGATACATGAAAACATATGTCCACAAAACTATTTGTATAAGAATATCCATAATAGCTTAATTCATTGCAGGCAAACTCCAGTATGCTCAAGAACAGGAAATAAATGACTAATATGCACATAATATGGAGTACCACTCAGCAATACTGTAAATGGATCTCAAAATTATTATTTTAAATGAAAGAAATCAGACACACAAGAGTGTATAACATGTGATTCCACTTATATGAAGTTCTAGAATTTGTGAAACTAAGCTATGGTGATAGGTCCGAATAATAGTTGCCTCAGGAAGTGGGGGTGGGGATTGACAGGGAACAGGTACAAAGACACTATACAATGATAGAAATGTCCCATATCATGACAGTACTGTGGATTACTAAGGTGTATGCATTTATCAAGTTCATCAAGCTCTAAATATAAGATAAACATATTCCACTGTAGGGGTCCTAGGTGGCTTAGTCGCTTAAGCGTCCAAGTCTTGATCTAGGCTCAGGTCATGATCTAATGGTTTGTGGGATTGAGCCCCACATCAAACTCTGTGCTGATAGCACGGATTTTCTCTCTCACCCTCTCTCTCTCTCTCTGCCCCACCTTCATTTACCCTCTCTCTCTCTCAAAATAAATAAATAAATTTAAAAAAATCTTTATAAAAATATATTTCACTGTATAATTTCACTATATTTAAAACATATCCCACTTTATAACAAATAATTAAAAGAATAAAACAAAAGAAAAACTACTTTATTAAGTGTAGGATTTCAAGATATGTCTATCAGAAATCCATTTAATACCATCTCACAATATGAAGTAGAAATATTCTAAGGAAATATTAAGAATAACCTAACTGCATCAATTATCTCCATTTCATAGAAAGGAAAATTCAAATTCAGAAAGAATATATAATTTACTCAAAGCCACACAACCCTTAAATGAATAGATCCAGGATTTATTTTAAGGTTATTTTGTTATTACAGCCTGAACTCCTTCCCCTATGCTCTGATACTTTTGCATATCAAATCATGTAATGTTGATTTTGTTAACATAATAGGCTTATTTTAAATGGAAAACAAAATTGATATTACAACTTTAAGTGACAAAAACTGGGTACAGCTTATGGAATATGCTAATAATATAGGATTTTATGATACTGAATTGATTCAACAATAGAATATAAAATTGACCTCAGAACTTTATGTTGATGTGGAAAAGACAATGGATACATACTTCTTAGTTTGGAAAAATACAAGAAATAAAGAGATAAACATTGACTATAACTATAGATTACATTTTTTTTTATAAGGATAGATGAAAAATCACACACACATGCTGGAGAAGTACAAGGATAGTGCCAGGAATCACAGAGAAACTATATTATTTTTATTCTAAGTTTTCACAATAAATTGTTGGACCTACAGAAGTATAATTTACATAGAGGAATATTAAAACTTTCTAGTTCTACACTCAACTCTGTGAATTTGGAAAAACTCATACAATTGTATACCCACAATCTAAATATAAGATGCTTCTGTATCAACAGAAGTACGTAACCTGAAAGCTCCCTGACCATTCAGACTTTGTCCCTGTCCTCCACCCTCAGTCAATAGCAACCACTGATTGGATTTCAGGCATACGGTTTTGTCATTTCCCAGAATTTTTATAAATGTAATAATACAGTATACAGTGTTTTGATGCCTACCTTCTTCCACTCACATCATTATTTTGAGATTTACCCATGTTGTTGTATATCACTAGTTCATTCCTTTTTATTACTGAGTAGGATGCATTGTATCAATATTCCACAGTTTGCTCACTATTCACCAATTCATATTTGTGTTGTTTCCATTTTGAGGATTATTAGCAGAGCTGCCCTAAAGATTGGCATACAAGTTTTGTGTGAGTAATGTTTTCATTCTTCTTTTTAAGTATCTAGGAGTGGGATTCTTGAGTGATATATAAGAACCTATCAAACTGTTGTGCAATGTGGATATAATATTTTGCATTCCTATCAGCCATGTTTGAGAGGCCAGTTGTTTTTTAATCCTCACCAGAATTTTTTTTTTCAATGTTTATTTATTTTTGAGAGAGAGAGAGAGAGAGCATGAGCAAGGGAGGGGCAGAGAGAGAGACACACACACACACATATACAGAATCCCAAGCATAATCCTCACATAATTTGTAAATGTCAGTTCTTATTTGTTTGATCAATGCTAATAGGCATGTGGTGTTACTTATATGTAGTTTTAATTTGCATTTCCTTAATGACTTATGATGGTCATATGCTTATATGCCAGTAGTATATCTTCTTCAGTAAACTACTGTTCAAATCTTTTACCCACTTTAATTGAGGTGTTTTCTTTGGAAAGAAATTTAAGAGTTCTTTCTATATCTTCTTAACCAATTCTTTTATCACCTATGTGCATTACCATTTTTTTCCTCCTGCATAAGGCTTGTCATTTTCTTTCAAGTAGCTTTGTTTTTTAAGAGTAAAAATTTTTAATTTGATGACTTCTAATTTATACATCTTTTCCTTAGTTGGTTGTGCTTTTTTGGCCTAAGAAATCTTTTCATAACTAAAATTCACAAATATGTCCTCTATATTTTCTGAAAGTTTTATAGTTTTGTGTTTTACATTTAGCTCTATGATTCATTTCAAGTTATATGTATGTATAGTGCAAAGTATGAGTTGAGGGCTTTTTTTTTTTTTTTTTTTTTGCATATGGTTACCAATTGTTTTTAGTATCACTTGGTGAAAAGAGTATTTTTTTTCTCTATTTAATCTCCTTGGTAAATGTGTCAAAATTGACCTTATGCCAGAGGTTACATTTCTGGTTTCTCTCTCGTCTTCCATCTATCAATATAGCCATCCTATCACACCACATTACCTTGGTTACAGTAGATATATATTAATCTTTAAATCAAGTAATTTAAAACGTGTCAACTCCTTTTATCATATAATATCTTAAATTTCTGAATACAGCTGCATTTTTCCCCAGAACTCTTTCTTCTCAATTATTTAATCTATTCTATATTTAAAATATTAAATACTATTAATATTCCAAATATTATTCCAAATATTCATATTAATATTCCAAATATTATAAATATTCCAAATATTATTAATATTCCAAATATTATAAAATCATGTTTTTAGTCCCCATTTAGGACTTTTATAACTTGATATATTTCCAGGATCATTAAATCATAAACACTAACAAAGTCGATAGCTTTATCTGATTTGAAAATATCTAACTATATAATTTAATTTGCTTAGTACAAATGGAAAGTTATATAACATACTCATACTAGATTATTTTCAAAGGTGATTTGAATTGGATTATAAGGAGCAAGTGATGCATATAGTAAGACTAATCAAATATATGTGATTAAGTTTTTCCCAAGTCTCTTTTAATTAGAAATAGCTTAATGGTAGTAGTCATTCATCACTTGATGAAAGAAAGAAAGAAAGAAAGAAAGAAAGAAAGAGGAAAAAGAGAAAGAAAATGTTCGTAATTCTATTTACTCATATAAAAGCCATAAGTCACATTCAAAATCAGTCATTCATTTCTGAAAGTCCCCATGCAGTTGCTCCCATCTTATTAACAACCAGGATGTCAACCAAAGTTACCCTGTAGTGTCTGTCATATTTTCTATATCTGTTCTGTTTCCTAATCTCTGTCAATGTCAATTTCCCTTAAAATCTCCTGCCATAGTCTTACCTTTGGCATATGGTCAATATAAAAGTCAAAAACCCTCTTAAAGTTTTATAGTAAAAAAAGGTCAATTATATGACTCTTTTGTGGTGAAGTTAAATGTATAACATTACATGTTTCAATGAAAGCTCTTTTACCGAAGTTTCTCTAACATGCTTCAAGGATTTATAAGTCTGCCAGTCTAATTGAATCCACTGGAGAAAATACAGAAAAGGAAGGAATGGGATTAAATATCTACCTCTGAGACTATACACAAATTATTTCTTATCCCTTTATGTCAGTTTTCAATATACCCAATATTCAAATTTCTTAAACATGTTATCTTGATGATATAGGGCTTCCATTTCTACCTATGTGAAGTATTATTGGTCAAAACAAATGCAAGTTAAATATTACATTATAGGTTGAGTAAACAATGAGTGCCATAGTATATCGGGTCTTTAACATATTGTAAGAATCAAATTCAAAGAACTGAGTATTAGCAAGTTAATCTCTACAAATTTTTCACAGCTAAATGATTAGTAGGAATCTAGCTGTTCTTTCTGCCACATTAATGAAACTTTTTTTTTTTAAGGTCATCTGTGATCCTTTGAATACCAGATTTAATGGCCAATTCTTAGTCTTCAAATTAAATATCCCTCTGGAGCATTTTATTTATCTGACCAGCTGATATTTCTTAAATATTTATTTTTCCTTGGCTTAGGAAACACAATCAGCAACTAATTGTCTCAAAAATTTCCCTTCATGATTTCCTTAACCCAGATTTTTAATGATCTGTCATCTGGACAGTTGGAAAGCTTCCTATTTCATTTCTGAATTACCTGTCAATGCCCTTCTAGCTTCTCCCACTGGCAAAAAGTACATCTTCCAAAAAAAAATAATCTCGTTATAGCAACAGACTCATAAATTGTCAGATTCTGAATAAATTTGGCAGATTGAACAAACAAGTTTAATAGAGCCCTCTCACAAATTATGTAAGAATGTAACAAATGGATAATAAATGGATAAATTGATCAGATAGAGTCACTGGTGAATTATACTAAATATTTAAGGATGAAATTACACCAATTTTCTACAATCTCTTCCAGATAATAGAAGCAGAGGGAATATTTTACACTCTATGAGGCTAGCATTATCTTAATACTAAAACCAGACAAAGACATTACAAGAAAACTACAAACCAGTATTTCTTATGCAACATAGATACAAAAATCCTCTACAAAATATTAGCAAAACAAATCCAACAATGTATGAAGAGATCTATGTACCATGACCAAGTAGATTTATCACGCATATGCAACATTTGTTCAACATTCAAAAATCAAATAATGTAATCACATCAATAGGCTAAGAAAGCAAAATTATATCAATAAATGGTGGAAAAGAATCTGACGCAAAATCAAATGCCCACTTATGACAAAATCATTCAGCAAAGTAGGAATAGAAGTGAACTCCTTTAAATTGGATAAAAAACATCCACAAAAAAATCCCAAAAACCAAAAAACAAAACAAAACAAAAAAAACCACCTACAGCAGACATCATACTTAATGATGAGAAACTAGAAAATTTCCCAATAAAATCAGGAAAAGGTAAGGAAGTATCCTCTGACCACTCCTTTTCAACCTCATACTGGAAGTCCTAGCTAATTCTATAAGACAAGAAAAGGAATTAAAATGTATACATATTGGAAAAGTAGAAACAAAACTGTGTATGTTCACAGATAACTTTGTTTTCTATGTAGAAAATCCAAAAATATTGTCCAAAAAATTCCTGGAACTAAAAAGTGATTATAGCAAGCTTGCAGGGAAGAAGGCTACAAAAATAGATATTCTATACATCAGCAATGAAAAAATAGAATTGGAAACTAAAAACACAATACCATTTACACTAATACCCCCCCCCAAATGAAATATTTACTTAAAAGTTTTAACAAAATATGTACAAAATCCATATGTGGAAAACTACAAAACTCTGATGGGATCAAAATATTAAATAAATGGGCAGATAGCTAATGTTTGTAGATGGGAAAACTCATTGTCAAGATGTCAGTTTTTCTTAACTTGATCTGTAGATCCAGTGAGGTATTTTGTAGATATTGACAAATTGATTCTAAAGTTCTTATGGAGACACAAAAGATTCAGAATAGCCAACACAATATTGAAAGAACACAAATTTGGAGGAATGACAATAACCAACTTTAAGACTCACTCTAAACCCACAGTAAAGAAGATAGTATGGAGTTGGTGAAAAAATAGATAAATCAATGGGACAGAATAGAGAACCCAGAAATAGACTCAAATAAATACTGTGAACTTATTTTGACAAAGGAATAAAAACAATACAGAGAACAATCTGGTGATTGCCAGAGGGGAGGGTAAAATAGATAAAGAGGATCAAGGTTATACTTATCTTGATGAACACTGAGTAATGCATAGAATTGTATACCTGAAACTAATGTAACACTGTGTGTTAATCATGCTTCAATTTAACAAAAAAAGTGCTAGAGCAAAGATAGTCTTTTCAACAAATGGTGCTAGAACAACTACATATCACATGCAAGAAAATGGATCTAGACACAGACCTTACACATTTCACAAAGTTAATGAAAAATGGATTATAGACCTAAATGTAAAGCACAAAACTAAAGGCTGCCTAGGACATAGGAGAAAGGCTAGTTGACCTTGCGCATAATGATGGCATTTTAAATACAACATCAAAGGCACTATCAGTGAAGGAAATAATTGATAATCTGGACTTCTCAAGAGCAAGATTTAGAGGAAAATGTGTTATTACTTTGTATTTCTGAGGAAAAATAATTTTACAACTGAAATTTTATTTTACTTACTGATTTTTTGAGATTTTATTTTAAGTAATCTCAACACCTGGGGCACTTGGGTGGCTCAGTCGATTAAGCACCTGACTTCGGCTCAGGTCATGATCTCGCAGTTCATGAGTTCAAGCCCCACATCAGGCTCTGTGCTAACAGCTCGGAGCCTGTAGCCTCCTTCAGATTTTCTCTCTCTCTCTCTCTCTCTCTCTCTCTCTCTCTCTGCCACTCCCACACTCATGCTCTCTCTCTCTCTCTCAAAAATAAATAAAACATTGAAAAAAAAGTAGTCTCTACACCCAACATGGGGCTCGAACTTACAACTCCAAGATCAAGAGTCACATGCTCTACCTACTGAGCCAACCAGGTGGCCCTACATCTAAAATTTTATGTATAATTTCTGAAGTTCAACTTGTTTTCCCTTAGGCTACAATGACTTTCGTCACTTGATACATTTGGTAAACTCCATTTTTTCAAGTTCCAAGTCAATCAACTGTGCCACTGCTGGGAATATTCACTCAATTCATTTAACAGAATTAAGTACTCTTCATTCTAGCACTTACTCATATTGCACACATTTCTACTATATAATTGTCATGTAGTGTTTTAATTATGTTTGCTTGCATATTTTTCTTTTTTTTAAGTTTTGTTTTAATTCCAGTTAGTTAACATACAGTGTAATATTAGTTTCAAGCTTCAAGTGTACAATGTAGTGATTCAACAATTACATTCATCACCCTGTGTTCATTAAGACAAGTGCTCTCCTTAATCTCCCATCACCTATTTCACACACACCCCCACCTCCCCTCTGGTAACCATCAGTTGATTCTCTATACTTAAGAGACTGTATTTTGATTTCTCTCTCTCTTTTCCTTTGCTCATTTGTTTTGTTTCTTAAATTCCACATATGAATGAAATCATATGTTATTTGTCTTTCTCTGACTGCCTTAATTTGCTTAGAATTATACTCTCTAGCTGCATCCATGTTTTTGCAAATGGTAAGATTTCATATTTTTATGGCTGAATAATATTTCATGTATATATGTATATATATATACCACTTCTGTCTCCATTCATCAGTCAATGGACACTTGAGCTGTTTCCATAATTTGGCTACTGTAAATAATGCTGCTATAAACAGGGGCACATGTAAACTTTTGAATTAATATTTTTGTATTTTGAGGGTAAATACCAAGAAGTATGATTGCTGAATTGTAGGGTAATTCTATTTTTAACTTTTTGAGGAACCTCCATACTGTTTTCAGGTGGCTGCACTAGTTTGCATTCCCACTAACTTTGCATGAGTGTTCCTTTATTCTCCACATTCTCACTAACACTGGTTGTTACTTGTATTGTTTATTTTAGCCATTCTGACAGGGGTGAGGTGATATTTCATTGTCGTTTTGATTTGCATTTCCCTGATGATCAGTGACGATGAACATCTTTTCATGTGTCTGTTGGCCATCTGTATGTCTTCTTTGGAGAAATATCTGTTCATGTCTTCAGCTCATTTTTAAATTGGATTATTTGTTTTTGGGCATTGAGTTGCATCAACTCTATATATTTTGTATACTAACCCTTTATCAGATATGCCATTTGGAAATATCCTTTCCCATTCTGTAGCTTGCCTTTTAGTTCTGTTGATTTTTTCCTTCACTGTGCAGAAGTTTTATATTTTCTCAGTTGACTACAGTTTCTAAAAGTAGAATACTATTTATTTATTCATCTCTGAATGAATGCATGCCTCACACAGTGATTGTTAAGTGTAGAAAAGCTTGTTAACTTCAATCATCATAAAAAATGTAAAGTTATTGATAATTTTGCTTCAATTTCACTCTTTGTAGCTGCAATTAATTTTTCTTCTTGGCTGTTTACATCTACACATCATTTGTTCTTAGCATTTGGAATATATATGTGATTTTATAAGAAAAAAGTAATCCAAGAATTCAACTCACAGAACATACATATAAAAATCTATTTCAATGTCCAAAACCATATTTAATATTGAATTTTCATTAAAATTAGTGTACTCATAAAAAATTAAAACAACTTTAGGGGTGCCTGGGTGGCTCAGTCAATTAAGCGTCTGACTTAGGCTCAGGTCATGAGCTTACGGTTTGTGAGTTTGAGTCCTGCATTGGGCTCTGTGTTGACAACTTGGAGCCTGGAGCCTGCTTCAGATTCTGTGTCTCCCTCTCTCTCTGTCCCTCCCCCACTTGTTCTCTGTCTCTGTCTCTGTCTCTCTCTCTCTCTCTCTCAAAAATAAATAAAATGTAAAAAGAATTAAAACAACTTTAAAAATAATATTTTTTTCTTAAATTGGAATCATTATGCAATTTATCACATCTTTGATATCAAAGATGTTGACAAAAATTATTGATGTACAAAAAATTGTAAGGCAATGCTCTTCAAAACAAATTATGATTAAATTTTACAGTGTCATCTGGTTACTATGGCAATGAGTTAATCTGCAATTTAATTTTGTGTATTAGCATTATTGCCTCATCCACTTGCTAATGGAACTATAATTATAGTATCAGGAAGAATATAGAAATCTGATACTATGTGATGATTTGTAAATGTGTGATGTTGAAATACTAAGCAAATCAAAACCTCATATACATTTATATAAATATACAACAATGTTTACCAACAACTTAAAAATATTTCTTTTTGAAAATACTTTAAAAATATCAGTCTCAATCTCTTAATGTGCTCCCCTGGATTCATTACAAGACATATTCCCAAGTACAAAAAACTGAAAATAATAATATTCAGTCACAGTTTTCTATGAAAAAGTTCATTTAACAAGAAACATTGCCCTCCTGACTAGTTGGTCCTGCCCACTGGGATAATGACATCTAGAGTAGGTGCTTCCAACTCCGACTACTTTACACAACTGTTATTGAGACTGTTGACATGTCCCCCCCCCCAACCTCTTTATTTAAGTATAATTTACATATACTAAAATTCACACATATGAGTTATGAGTTTGGTGAACTTTGAGATCTGTACACAGCCATTTAACTACTACCACATCATGATATAGAACATCTCCATCACCCAAAAGGTTTCCTCATGCCTTTTGCATCTCCTTAAACCAGTTACTTTTTTGTTACCATTTTGCCTATCTCTTACTCTTCATGATGTTTCATATCCACTTAATTTACAGATAATTTCCAGAACATACTGCTATTTTCTTAAAATACTCAGCTCTTTCTCAAATCTTCTTCTGGTTCTGGCTTCCACTGGAATTGTTCCGAATAACACAACTCATATATGACCCATCTCATTCTTATATATACTGAACTCATGAAGAGTTTGTCCAAATAATCCATCTAAGATAATTATGTTCTATATGTAACTTTTAATTTTGTGTTCCATAGAAATTACTAAGCTCACATAGTCATTTCAAAATTGCAGACAGCCATTGCCCTGAGTTCAAATTTTTACTTTACTTGTCAAGTACTATGAAGGTCATTAGGAATCAAAGAAAACTCAGAAAAAAAAGGTCATCTTAGAGTGCAGTGACTTAAAATATATGAGTAATTGAATGTGTTGCTTAAAGAAACAATTTAAAATATTTATGTAGAGAAAGCATCATTAATTTCTACATAGATATGTTATATTATGTTAATCTCACAAAGTTGTCATTTCAAGTTTCAAAAAATAAAACGAGATCTAAAATACGGTTCATAAAAATACTAGATTAAAAACCATAAGGTCAGTAATAAATAAAATTCACACAATATTTTGTTGCAGATACAGAATTAAAATATTCCAATGATAGGAAATAAATATCTAGAAATTTAAAATATTCCAATGATAGGAAATAGATATCTAGAAATTATTTCAGTCTTCAGTTTCATATTTTATAATGATCATGGACAATCTGAAGAACCAAAACAGGAAGGGATGCAAGATGTTGAAAGGTACGGAAACATGTTCCCTTAAAAGAGTTGAAAAAAAATTATGTGTGTCCCTAAGTAGAGGCAAGACTAAAAGAACTCTTGGTAGATATCTTGAAATAGTTTATTGGTTCTCATGAAAATGAATGAGAAGACAGGATGTATGTTTCATTTTAAGGCTGAACTTCTTTAAGGAGAACAGAAGCAGAATTTACAAAGAAGAAAAATTTGTCAATATAATACACAAGAAATCTGTCCAAAGCAGTGTGTTTCTCAGCTGGGGGTGATCTGGTGCCTCATGGGACATTTGGTAATGTCTGGAGACATGTTGTCACAGGGAGAGAATAGTGTCACTGGCATCTAGAGTGGAGATGTTTTAGATGTTACTATTCATTTTACGATGCGCAGACCAGGCCCTCTCAATAAAGAATTACCCAATCCAAAATGGCAGCAGCAATAAGATTGTTGGTCTAAATTGTGGAGATGTCCCAGAAGAAGATTAGCTTTCCAACAGGTCCTCAGATTACCTTTTACTATCATTACTTGAGAAAAACTCAGCAGATTCTTTTAGTATTACTACTGTATGGTTCTCTGCATCCTTGTACGCAAGAAACTTTACATCCAGCTTTGTAAAGTAAGATGCGTATGTATGAAAAGATGAGTAATGGCACAAAAATAAAACAGAATAAAAGTATAAATTAATTAGGTAGACCAATGCTTCAAAGAAGAGAGCCTCTAGACATGAGGATTAAGCATACAGATTTTGGATACTCTGAATTTGGATCCCAACTATAATGCTTTCTAAGTATGAGACTGAATGCTAAATCGGCTTTTAAAAGTCTCCAAGGTTTCATATGTAAAGACCTAACTTTTCAGGTAGCTAGGAGAAGTAAGTAAATTAATTGAAAGATGCTTATAAAAATACCTGGCACATAACGTCAGCTATTTTCATGACGATGACACCAAAGCATTCAGATGTACTTTTATGGAGAAGATGGGATTTAAGCTGAAATCATAAAATAGGCATAGACTTTAGACAGGTAAAAAAAGGCATTTAGTGAGAGAACATACTTAATGAAATACGCAACCCTCTCCACCCACATCTCTTATTGTTTTCCTGGGAGTTTCTACGTCCTTCTCTTCTCCAGAATTTCTTACATGGTCACTTCCAATCTGAACCAAGATGCTAACATGTGTGACTTGACTAAGTAGGTGGGAGAGGATCACACAAAAATTATCTTTTTTATGCTGCAAAATATTTTTTCTGAATTTTACATGTCAATTTATTTTGATTTCTAAAATAAACTATTTTTGATGTTCTAAAAGTATTGTTAAAATCAATTTAAGTGTCAATTATATGTCAGCATAAGGATTAAAGGACTGAGCTACTGTAAAAGGTATTTTATTTTCCAAGTGCATGACACTTTTATTCCAGAAATAAACAAAAAAATCTGCATAGTTACCAATATAATGGTAAATTGCTTTATGTCCCTCGTGTGGGTTTGACTATATTTTGGATGGGGGATATTTCATATATTAAACTAAAATCCAAAATGAAGTTGTCTGTGACTCACTTAAACATCATATAAACATCATAATTCATCTTCATCTGGAAAACAGAAAGAATTCTACATATATCTTAAATTGAGGCAGTATAATAAAACACAAAATGAAATACCAAGTGCATTCATCTATACACAGGCAATTTTTAAAATAGTCCAATCTCAATAACAAATATTGTTTTCCCAGAAAATAAATAAGACTGGAGAATATAAGCAATTACTTCCAAGGTCATTCACCACAGTATTTTTAAGGGTAGAATCAGAAATGCAAGCCCAGTTTGCAACAAGATTTTCAAACTTGTTGATTCTACAGATCTTATGGATTGCTTTCAAGGTCAGGGACCATAGCCTTTGGTGTAAGTGATAACATAGATAAATCAACACCTGCCACAGTTCATAATTTATTTTTTGGAATTCTTGCTTTCAAAAATCCACAATGCTAGAGCATATTGCTTTTTTTTCTTCTGTACAGTTTTCATCACCTATTATCCACCTCAGTGAAAACTGAAAAATCTTTAAAACCCTATTAATATGTGACAACTTTAAAAGTTTTCAAAAATATTTTTAACAAAGGAAAATGTATAATCTAAATGAAAAAATCACTGGCAAACAAATATGGTAAAAATGGAAGACTTTCTGAATCAAGTAACTTTGAACAGTGACTTACAAGAACACAGGAAGGTGAGCATTATGTTATACATGTGTATAGATATGCATTCTTTATGTATTAATTTTGAGGGAGAGTGCGACTATTTCCTCTTTTAGCTCTACAGAATAGTTGCATCATAAATGTGTTTCTACTCTAAATGGTCTCAGGATATTTTGAGAGAACAGTTTAAAATGATTTTAGTGCTCTGGCAACATAGCTAGAGTTGAGAAATTGAGTAGAAAATGCATATAAATTAGGTTATTTTGCAAATTGGTAACATCTTCAATATTATCTTCCCCTTCTTAATGGATTTAAATTAGAAACACTAATGACTATGTTAGCATATTTTGTGCTCAGTAGGAGACACGATAGAAGGGTTCTTTGGGTACATTTGGAGAGAGATAAACAGTTGAATATCATTAGCGCCAAAATCAAAATAATATTTCACTGAAAATATAGAGATTTAAAGAAATGTTGAATGCATCTCAGAGAATTTTAAATAAATTTATGGATAGTCGCTGAAATGAAGAACTTATTGAGAAACATAATTTTCCTCTTACTAACTTAAAGTTAAAAAATGTATTTTCCTCTGTGAATCATTCCCAAATGAACTCTGTCCTGTGTTAGAAAAATATTATCCTACATATTTGTTCACCGGGTCTATGGCATAAAGTCTTTAACATTATTTTAGTAGAAATAATTTGCTTCTATTTATTCCTTTGCTTTCTTTTACATTATCGTTTTTACATTTGAAAACTGGAATATGAGCTAGTGGAGTCAAGGCATGTTTGGTTATTCAGGCAGAATTATTCTTAACTGGGATTCATGATACGCAGAAACGGGAATTTCACACAACATAAAAGCTGTGAACACAGCTCAGGGGACTAGAGCTGGGGACAGAAAAACCAGAAACTGAAGCTTCTCTCTTGCTCAAGGACCACATGGTCTGCATTTTCATTTCTCTTGCCAGGCCTGTTGTATTGTACTTTTTCTTTTTTTCTTTCTTTATTTCCTGCAAGATAGTTTTCTCCATCTGAATACTACTGACCTCAGACATCCAGGCATGTAACCAGTATGTTTTTACTCATTCAGTTCAGCACTAACCAGCCAGTGTTCTGCTCTACCATAAGTTCCAAAGACCTAAGAAGGAAATCATTTACCCAGATCAGCTCTCTGTCTTCCTTGGGATTGTATGCCTAAACCTGACATTCAATTGATTGAATACAAATACTCTGTGTCATGAAGCAAAATCTTTTATTCCTTGAAGAAATATTTGCACTTACTAGTTGATAAACACTGTGCCTAATGCAGAAATGAAAGTCATTCTTTGATCTCATGAACCGTATGAGTCAGTGGAACAGAGAGTATTTTTCAAATGATCACAGTTATCGAAGTATAATTACATAATCTCAAGAAAGTCTGAGTTTTCTGTGAGAAAACTGTGCATTTCTGTAAGAGTACACAACAAAGGAAGTTCATCTAGAATGGCAGGTCAGGAAAATTTTTCTAAGGACGTGAAGTTAGAGATGTGATTAGAAGAATTACTAGTAGTTCATCAAGTTAAGGAAGAAAAAGACAGTTGAAAACAGCATTCCTGAGAAAGAAGAAAAAATGTGCAAAGGTCCTATGGTAGAAGACAGGATAGTACATCCAATATATTGTGAGAAGGCATGAGTAGCTGCCAGAGAGAGCAAGAATATGATTGGATTCAGTAGAGACTGAAGAGATAACCAGGGACCACTTCACTTGGTCTTACCAGAAAGGGTTTGACTGTATTTTCTATCCTCAGAACAATGGGAGTCTTAGAAGAACTTTGTTTGAAAAATATCCCTAATTGCAGTAAAGAGAAGAGATTTTATGGGCGGCAAAAGTAGATGCAAGACTAGTTGGTAGGCAACTTAGGAGTGCAAATAAGAGATGACAGAAGTTTGGCTTAAAGACATAGTAGTAGCGATGAAGGAAGGTGTTTAGAATCGAGAGATATTTAAGAACAAAATGGATATGACAAAGTTATGTTCCACCTTGGAAGTGGGAGACAATGCTAGGAAAGGAGATAAGGGCAGAGTGCATAAATTTACTAACATGTCTGCAGTACCTAAATTGTTAGGATTACAGATGCCCATATTATGGGTTGAATTTTGTCACACAAGAAGAAGTTATGTTGAGGTTTTAACCCCCAATATTTCAGAATACTTATTTGGAAACAGGTCTTTATGGGGACAATCAAGTTAAAATGAGCTTATTAGAGTAGGTGTTAATCCAATATGACTGGTGATTTTATAAAAGGAGGAATTCAGACACAGAGACAGACATACACAGGGAAGATGATATAAAGACACACAGGGAGAAAATGGTCATGTTACTGGAGTGCTACATCTACAAGCCACGTAATGTCAAAAATCATCAAGAAATCACCAGAAACTAGGAAAATAAAAAGAAAGATATTTCTCCTAGTTTTCCAGGGGAGCATGGCCCTCCAGACAGCTTAATTTTGGACTTCTTGTCTCTGGAACTTTGGACTTGTGGTCTCAAAACTTCTGTTGTTCTCAGCCACTCAGCTGTGGCACTTTGTCAGGAAAGCTGTAGGACACTAATTCAAGCCATAATCCTAGAAGGGATTTTTCTAATTCTTCTGAGGATTCAGCTTATAACTTTGCTATATTGTTAGGGTGCTTAAAACATGTAAGGTAATGTGATACTGTAGATTTTATATCTTCTACAAGTCACTGATTTTACATATCTATTCATAGCTTCAGTTAGATTTCAGGTTATAGAAGGTCTAGTTTTCTTATAACTATCATCATTTTAAATAATTTTGCTCATTTGAAATCAATTTTAAAGAGATGTAAAAGAGGTTTAGGCCAAATAGAACTCACTGGACTTCTAGTTAAAGATGGTCTGGTAGGCAGAATTCTAGAATGGTCCTCAAAATATCTGCCCCCCCCCCCCATGCACATTCCTGTATAATCTTCTCTTATTGATTGAATCTGTGAATCTAAGGTGATTTCATTCTTGTAATTAGGTTACAATATATGGCAAATGTAAAGGGATTTTACAGATGTGATTAGGGTTCCTGATCAGTTGATTTGGGTTCATCAAAATAGTGATTGTCTTGGGTGGGCCAGGCCAAATTAGGTGATCCCTACTAAAAAGGGTCCAGGTCTTCCCTGGAGGAAGAGACATGAAGTAAAAGTTTCCTTGTTGGCCTTGAAGAAGCAAACAGCTGTGCTGTGAACTCCTCATGGAGGAAGCTGCATAACAAGGACCTACGAGTGACCTCTAGAAACTGAGAGCAGTACCTCACTGACAAGCAATGAAACAGACATGCTTATAACTTGTTATTATTGTTAGTGTGCTTAAAACATCTGAGGTAATATGACACATTAGTTTTTATGCTCTAGAAGGTATACTTGTACTGTATAAAGTTTATTTTGTGTTCATAGAAATCTAACACACTTCTACACATATTGTCCTTTTATGTTTTGAACATTCTGATACAGTTATTTTTTCATTCTTGCGAAACTGTTAATTTCATCTAGACTAAGCCTATCATAAAATGCTTCATTTTATTGGCAGCCCTGGTTAGCATTTATATTCATCACTTGTTTTAAATGTGGTTGTAGATGCCTCTCTCTCTTTTCTCCCCCCCCCTTTTTCATCTTTCTTCTATTTCTTCTCTACCCTGTAACCAGCCAGATATTTTGTTCTTTTCTTCAGCCAGCTACTAAAATATCAGTTCAGAAACTAAACTTTGTTTTTAGCATTTACAAGGTCCTGCAACAACAAAAGCAACACGTGTAAATTGCCAAATCAAACCCTGAGACAGTAGGAAGATGTATTTCATATCTAGTCGCTGTTCTGTGTATACCTTCCCCCCTAAGTCTGCAATTTTATTAATTTTGGGTCCCCAGGCAGTGTTTAGCTCTATCTCAATGTGTGATTTGCTGTAGTGGGATTAGCTCCAGTCCTTTACTTCCTGTGGAGCAAATTTTCATCCTTTAATTCACAGGAAAAAAAAATTTTCCAACTGCCTCTGACTGCTTTCAGGCCAACAGTCCATCCAGTTCAACACTACATTTTTTAAGCAGAAGAAATAGATCCAAGAATGAATGCTTCATTCTCTTTAGACTGGTGGTCTACAAATAGAATATTTGCGCTACTGGTTTTTTTTTAGTTTATTCTTTATGCTGCTATTAGTAAAGGGAGCACAAACAGGTAGATAGGGAAAAGTGAGAAAAAGATTTGAGAGAGAAACAAAATTTGCAGTATACAAGGAATTACGTCTAAATGGAATAAAAGAGAAAGAGTGAATTCATTTTTATATTTCCTAGCTACTCTAGGGATTAAATGACACATAAATTACTCATTTGTTAGGCCTTGTCAGCATGCATACCTCATACTTACCAGTTGAGGAAGACAAAATATGTTATACGGTTTCAGCATTTTAACTTTTTATTGGCTTTGAAATTTAATTTTTAAGAGAGAGATGGATGGATGGGTGGATGGATGGATGGACAGACTGATATAGAAATAGATGTAGATTACATATAGTGTTATTGTTTCTCTCAAAGTTCCTTTTACTTCTCCAACACATCAAGAGGTAATGTCCATGAATCAAAATTCTAGACTGAGTCTATCACAGTTTTTGGAAGTTACCACCTATTGCACACAGCACACTTTATGCCTGATATCACCTAACAGCAACCAATATTTTAACTTCTCATTTACCAGGGGCCCCAGAAAATTGTAGTGGGGACAATATGGTGATTGCCAAATGACAGCAAAGACAAATCTCACTTTCCCTCCCATGTGTCCACTTTATTCTTTTTTATCCTATTGCTAGCTATTTCCTGCACATGTATTATATCAACTGCTGTATCCAAAACCACTAGGACTTCAGTTTCTTGTTCTGGAAAAATGTATAGGATATGAAAAGATGCTCAACACCATATGTTATATAGCAACAATAAGAAAAAAAGCAATCTGATTAAAATATGGACCAAAGACCTTAATAGACAGCTCCCCAAAGAAGATATACAAGTAGCAAATAAGCCTATGAAAACATACTCTACATCATATGTCACCAAGGAAATGCAAATTAAAACAACAATGAGATAGCATTACACACCTATTAGAATGACCAAAATCCAGAGCGCCAACAACAAATGATGAGGATACGCAGAAGCAAGAAATCTCATGTGATGCGGATGGGAATGCAAAATAGTGTAGTCACCTTGAAAGACAGTTTGGTAGTTCCTTACAAAATTAAAAAAAAAACCCAAAAACATTATCTCCCCACATGAATCAGCAGTCATGCTCTTTGGTAACTACCCAAAGGAATTGAAAAGTTACATCCAGACAAAACACTGCACGCTGATGCTTACAGCAGTTTTATTCATAACTGTCCAAACTGGAAAGCAATCAAGATCTTCAGTAAGTGAATGGATACATAACTGTGATATATTTAGACTGTGGAATATTATTATAATGCAAAGAAATGATTTACCAAACCCATTAAAAGAAATAGAAGACATTTAAATGCATACTACCAAGTGAAAGAAGCCAATCTGAAAAGGCTACATACTGTATGATTCCACTATACATACTAGTATACTAGTATATACTATATATATAGTAGAGTACTAGTACTTTACTATACTAATACTAGTACTAGTATTCTATAGAAATAATAAAAAGATGAGTGGTTGACAAGGTTTGGGGAGGCACAAGATGAATAGGCAGAGCACTGAGGATTTTAGGCAGTGAAACTATTTCATATCTTACTATAATGGTGGACACATAGTAGTATTCATTTACCAAAACCCATAGGATGTACAGTACCAAGAGGAACCTTAATGTTAACTATGGTTTTGGATGACGATGATGAATCAGGGTAGATTCATCAACTAAAACGATATATCACTCTGGGAGGTGATGCTGATGATGGGGGAAGTTATGCATGTGTAGAGGCAGAAATATACGGGATATATGGGAACTCTTTTTTTTTTTTTTTTTTTTTTTTTTTTTAGAGAAAGAGTGAGAGCGGGGAAGAGGACCAAAAGGAGGGAGAGAGAATCCTAAGCAGGCTCCACACTCAGTGCAGAGCCTGATGTGGGGCTCGGTTTCATGAGCCTGGGATCATGACCTGAGCCAAAATCAAGTCAGATGCTTATGTGAATGAGCCACCCAGGTGCCTATATATGAGTACTCTTTGTAATTTCCTCTCTATTTTGCTGTGGACCTAAAAGTGTTCTAGAAAAATAAAGTCTATTTTAAAAATATATAGAGCTTTTCATATTAATTTTTTGCCTGATTTATGATTGATAAATGTATGAAGGGTTTCAGCCAAGTCTTCAGAAAACTCTGTAAAATAATTTTCTACTGAGGTGTATTTGTCCCCAAAGAGAGAGTAAATGCCTATATGTTGGAAAAGGGAAGGGCTTATTTGGAAAGATTTATTTAGATTTTTTGGGGGAAAGAACTATACGTCAAGCCTCATATCTTGAGAGAAGTAGAAGATGAATTGGATTAAACTGGGGGGAATTGTGGAGTGCAAGAGCTTGCCAGCGTTGCACACCTAGGAAAATTGCAGTATTTTCCAGGATTTGCCTTACATTAATCCAATGCCCACATGGGATGCAAGAGAAATTTTGGAAAGTTGAAATGATCATGATCCATCATAAAGACAATAAGTTTAGCAGAAGAGTTCAAGAAAAAAAGACAGTCCAAATTCTGCTACCTTTTAAAAGTTGCTGAAGTAAAAAGTGCCATTGTATTTTGGTTCCTACACACAAAAAATACTATGCATCTGATGGAGCATGGGCCATCAGCATTTGCCCTGCAAGTATTTATGAAGCAAGGAGACTTGAAATGTTGGATAGTCTGGCAAGGCTTATTGAGGTCAAGACCAGCCAGATGAACCAGAACTGTCACATGCATTCATTTCAAGCAAGATGTAGTTTGGAGTAAAGATTGAGTGCACCCATGAGATTGATAACCTAAGGGAGAACTTACAGTCAGAAGCTGTGAGAAGAAAGCAAGGTAGCAACTAGACATGTAAATGTGAGGAAGACAACTACAGTAGTTATTACTGCAGTGATCCCTGAAGTTCTTAGTCCTATTAGAGTCCTTGTTTCTCTTTTGTTATCATTCCATCTAAATATTTCCAAGTATAATACACAACAAGACACCAAAAGTACCTTTTAATTTTCTTCTCAATGTTCTCTATTACTTTTCTTTTCCACCATCCTCATTTTCCCTTCCTCAAGACTTTGTAAAATATGTTCTATTTATCACCACCTGTGAAGAGTAAGAGAGTTATTTTTAAAGGTCAGACAGGGAGGAAAATGACACCAGCATCAGCACATGGTAGGTTAGGTCAGTTCTTAGAGTGTCAGGCCCCTGGGCAAGAGCTCAGCATCCAAGACGCTACTGCTTACTCACCCTATTAAAAGAATTTAATGAGATTTTACTTCACAGAAAATAAAATTCACAGACAATAAACTTACTTCACAGAAAATAAATTTAACTGTAATGGGTTTTTAGGAAATACTTTGCTTTCTGGAAAGAGGCATAGGTTAATTTAAGTTGGGGTAAAACTTTCCTTTATATCCACAGCCAGCATTCAACACTGACCCCAGAAGAAGGCACATGGTCTTAGACAGTGACTACCATTTGCCTTTTTGCTTTCAATGAACATGTTGGGGACTGACAAATAACTAGAAGATATCCAAGCCAGTCAAAATTCTAAGGCAACAGAGAATGAAAAATCTCATAATACTTAGTTTTAGGGATAAAGAGCTGAGGTTCTTTGGATAAACTAATATTAACATATGAAATGCTCAATAGCTGTACATAGTAAATGGCAACTGTAATAAAGATTGCAGACATAGAACAATTCCTTATTGCAAAGAGTTTTGTTGGATAGTCTCACAGAGTGCTAGTGGTATTACTCATCCTTTGTAATGGGAAAATGGATTTATGGAATATGATTCACTTTAAAGGAATAAAGGGTGGCCCAGGAATTGGACAAAGTTTGATCTGTTTCCTGTGATCTGCTCTTCCTTATGGATCAGGTGAGACATCTGCTACTCTAAATGAAGTATAAAACTGCCAATTCTCATAGAGACTACACAGGTAAAATAGTGTGAAGGGATTTATGGTGAAGTTGGTCAATTGGACTGTGTCTTTTCAGCCAAAACCATTTATAAATGAGTTTAAAGATAATTTCACTATCCTAACACGACAAAACACATCTGCTGGTTTGCAACAAACACTTTATATGCTTATATATTAATTCAATGTCATGAGATTTTTAAAGGAAATGGCAAAGGATACGTTACTCTCAAGTAGTAGAAAAGTTATAGGAGTCAGAGAGGTCAGATCATGTTACTCAATTTGTAGGTGAGATTAATCTGAAATGAAAATGGTGTACCATTAAACAGAATTGGATTTTTTAAACTAAAATATATAAAATAAATTATATAGGTGAAACAAATTTTTTAAATGAGGTGCAAAGTATTTCCTGGAAATTAGAGTTGATAGAATTGGGATGTGGTGGGGGATATAAAGGACAATGAAAGAATTCACCTTCTATTGGCTAAAATGTAAATAAAAAAACTTGAAGATGGTTTTCTAATACTTCATTGGCTCTCAAGCAGCAGCAACAATAAACTACTCTCTGTCCAAGGAAAGATCTCACCTTCAATACTGCATAAAAAACACATAAATTAATATGTTTTAAAGTGTAATTTATAGTGACAGTCATAGTATGCATTGCTATAATATTCTTCTGCCTTTACATCCTGTATTACTTGATAAGAAAAACATGTTCTTGTGGTCCTTACCTGATCCTGGAACAATCACTTGAAAGAATTTGGAGATAGATAAGAACACTGAACCTACCTCTAAAGGAAAATAACTCAAGTCCACAAATGAAACATGGAAAATTGGGAATTAGGTGCTAATAAGAAGAAATGAAAATCAGACCCTGAAAAAAGATGTTTTGTGGCTTAAACAAATTCTAAATTAGCTCCAAATGGGAATAAATCATTTTGTAATTCTCCCAATTCCCCATTTTGACCCATATTAATATTTTTAAGTACTTTCATCATTTCCTGAGAATCACATCATGGCGACTGTAGAAATAGTTTTTCCAAAGAACATCAAGGAAAAACCAGGGAGAGAGACTAGCAATATTTTACCTTTTAAAACCTATATTTACCATTACCCATTTTTGCTTCAAAACATATTCATTTTCAAAATGAACTTTAACTGCTCCTTTCATTTTTGGATTACTGGTATTCTGAGGAATTTCCTTAATTCACTCTTTTCCTTTTCATCAGTACCTCTGAAATATATACAAAATAGAGCCATGAAAAAATGACTGGACAGGTTTTATGCACCAAGGCCCTGCACCTCAAATGTAGTAGTGTTAGTTATTCTGGATAATTTACTCTCAGAAACTGACATTGTTTCCTTCCAGCACAGGTCAAGGGGTACAACTGAATGGAGTTCTATGTGGTGAGGATTATTTTTAACTCCTGATACCACAGGCCTAGATGGCAAAGCCTTGACAATCATTGTTCCCCCTGCATACAAGTCAGCATGCCAAACTTACCACTGATGCCTAATGCTGCTGTGGGCTGGGGTGAGAGGGCAGGGTAGCCACTATGACCCCAGCTCCTTATTCTTGCTCCTTTGCCTCTACCCGCATTGGAGCCTAGCGTTAGGCCCATGCTTCATCCTTTGCTGATTATGAATAAATATAGTTTTGAAGTCATTAATCTAAAATGACAAGAGGACATATAGGAAGCCAGAATACAAGTATCCCTATTCCAGCATGGCACTCATTAGCTTTGTTATTGCTATTACTCTTGTCTTACACTCTTATGTCTATACTTGTCATTATAAATCTATTTGATTTCACGGATATTACTCTTCACTATTGTTAGTTAAAATACCTTGAAAACCTTCAAAAAATAGTATGCTTTCTTATGTCTCAGCTATTTCCCCAGATTCTGATAACTTCAGCTTGCTCTTGACCAATGAAATTGGTAAAATTCCTGGTTGTTATTCTAGCTCCCTAGTGTTCATAACCCAGAATTTTTTATTCTTGGTCATGACTGGAGTCAAACTGTTGAGAGTAACTGTAATAGAAATGGAGACCATTATTCTGGAATCTACACACACTTCAGAATGTGAACTCAAATCTTTTAATTTCTTTGTTCTAAATAAACAGGTATAAGGTAATTCTCTCTCTTTCTTCATTACCATATGAATAGAATTTTAAAACTCCAGCCCCAAATTATTTTCCCCCTGGGGATGTGTTTAATTAATTTAATAATTTATGTATTCATTCATATAGAGATTACATTATACACTGGTGATAAAGAATGACCAAAAATAAATGTTTTTATCATAATAAAACCCTTTGAACTGCTGAAAAGACATCTCTTTCTTTCTTTCTCCCTCCCCTTCTCCCTCCTCCTTAGGTTAATATCTCCATGTACCTACTGTGTATTTCTTCACATAGTGTCTAGGTCTCAAAAGTATTTCAAAATAATAGGCCCCAATGTATGTATGGTTATCAAGTGGCTGTTTGCAGTGTGGAAGAGAACTATATAAGGCAAAAATACCAACAGGCATGAGGATCACATCAACAACAACAACAACAACAAAAACCACTTTAAAAAGAAAAAAAAAATATCTGGGATTCTTGGAGGATCTTTATAATGACACGACATTGTTTGAATAAAATACATAAATGGTGGAAATTAATCTTTTCAATAATTAAGCAAAACATTATCAGATGAAATTCCATATTTAAGTTCATCTCAATATTACTCTTCATGTATATATAGCCATCTCTATACATTAAATCTTTCTTTCATCCTTCCTACATTTTTAATATATGTTTTAGGAAAATTTTTTAAAGATTATTTACACTTTAAATGTATTTTTACTTGTTTTCATATTTTTATTTGCTAAAATCAATAAATATTAGTGATGCAGCAAGGTAGGTTGTGTTGGAAAAGGTAAAAGTATAACTGTGTCTATGTCTATGTCCCCTCAAAGAAAATATAACCATTGTATTTATCTCTTAATTTTCCAGACTTTTCTACTACAACAAGTTGGGTTTTAATTTCTTGCAAAGCTGCAAAAAATAAAACTTTCCATGATACTAACAGATACACAATCTTATGCATACAACTTAGAAGCTCCTTTGAGCAGAGAAATGATCTATCTGAATGTCAAAATTGCTATTTGCAAATTACATATCATTCTAAATTAATGCCATTGCTAGCTGCAAGATAAAAATTTTAAAAACACATTACAAGTTTGAGACACATTTTAAGCGAGGCATGATAATGGTGTTGGAAGCAATGCAATTTCATATTTGAGTCAAATAACATTTCTATAGCACATGGGTATAAGGACAAATTTCAACATAAGCTTACAAAGTAGTAAAAGAATTCCAAACATTTTAAAAACTCTCTAATTATGATTGCCAGTAGGGGTTTGTGTTTTGCCAGAAAATAGAAATCTATTTTTTATTTCAAAGAAATCACTAAAAGTTTATTTTTTTTAAAGAAAAATAATGTTTTGTACCGTTACAAAAACATATTAACTAAAGATACTACATGTTGGAGAAAACTCATGGATAATCAATAAATCATCTATAAAATAAATTTGTTATTGACTGAATTAATTGAAAGGCTCCCTTCTCTGTTATTTGCAGTATTAAATTAACCTCTGTTTTATTTTCTTCTCTCTTGTTAATGTAAACTCAGAATGAAAAAGACAGAAAAAGAAAAAAATTATAAACAATTCTTTGATGAATTTATACAAAGTGAGTAACCCCCTAAAAATCACCCATGTCAAGAAATAGAGTAATTTCTATAAACAGTTTCCCTTATTCCTCCACTTATTCTGTAATATAACTTGATAAAGTTAATCATATTTTAACTATTATCATAAAGATTTGGTTTTGCCTATTGTGGAAAATTATATAAATACAGTTTATATTCAACTCTAACTTACCTCTTTCCCTCCCAATTATGTTTGTGATATCCATCATACTGTATGTACTAGAACTTTATTCATTTTCATTTCTATGTAATATTCCATTGTATAAAGATACCATATTTTATTAACCCATTATATTGTTGACGGGCATTTGGGTTGTTTCTAATATGGGGTTCCTATGAATAACAGTGCTAACAAGATTATTATTAATATCATCTGTTGAAACTAACTTCACACAAATCAGAAAAAAAAGACACAAGTCATTTTAAAAATGTGGAAAGATATCTTGTATAATTACTAGTAAGATTTCCAAATGATCTAACCATGTGAAAAAGTATTCAGAGTAAATAGTCATTAGGAAAATATGAATCAAAAACCACAACTAGATACCAAAACACACTCTACAGAATGATATAAACAGGAAGTGATGCAGAATATTGATAAAGATGATGAGCAACCCTAAGATTCACCTATTGTTGGTGATTGTATAATTTGGTATAGCAGCTAACATTGGGGAAACTTTAACAGTATCTAATAAATCTCAACAAATACACAATCTAAATTCACTCCAATGTAGATTTCCCAAAGAAATATGTTCAACAAAAGACACATAGAAATGTGTTTATTCTTTATAATGATCACATTGATTTCTTAGATATTTCAGCTTAATCAGTTGAATACTCTAGATTGATATATATTTCTTTCAGTACATCACATATACCATTATCTTCTGTTTCTATAATTTATATTGAAAAGTCAATAATTATTTATATATATTTTTATAGTAACCCATATCTTCCCCTCATATGTAAATTGTTAATTTAGTTCTTGGTAATGTTATCTCAACCTATGAACACTTTTCTTCCCAGGCAGTATCTCTTCAAATATTGTTTCATTCTTTCTCCCCTCTCCTGTTACTCTAAAATACATGCATGGTAGAAACTTTCACTATGCCCAGATGTCCTGTACTTTCTTTAACAATGCATGTTTCCTTCTGTTCCTCATTTGGGATACACAAATATTCCTCACATTGTTTACTGAACTCCCATTTTTCCCCTGAGCTTTTGATATTTTGATATTTTAACAATCCCATTGTTAGGGATGCTAAATACTAACACTGTATTATATATAATGCATATATATAAAATGCATATATATATAATAAATTCATACATTTGAATGATGGCAGTTGCCATCATACAGTTGCCATTTCTGGATATTTCATATAAATTTAATCTTATATAGTCTTTTTTGTGATTGTCTTCTTTCACCCAGCATAACATTTTTGAGTTTCATCACTGTTGTGCTCTGCAAAGTTGATTCATTTCTTGTTATTTTTTAAGAGTATTCTGTTGTATTGATATAAACATTTCACTTATCCTTTCATCAGTTAATAAATATTTGAATTGCTTCCATTTCTTTTTTATTAATTTTTCTTAGGAAATACTTAGAAATGGAATTTCTTGGGTTTATGCTCAATTCATTATTAACTTCTTAAGAAACTACCAATTTTTTTCTGAAATGCCCATACCATTTTATACATACACCAGAAATGCATGAGAGTTCCAGTTTTTATGCATTCTTGTCAACCCTTGTCATTGTCTATCTCCTTGATTTAAGCCATTCTAGTAGCACAAAGGAGGCAATTATTAAATATTGGATTGATAAAGGATAAATAAGTACATGCATTAATAAATGCTAGGAGGCAAGTGTAAGCTTGATCAGACAATTTTACAAAACAGGATTGCTTTTATTTATGACTCTGCTTGTAAAAATCCTGACTATAATATGACAAATTTAAAGTGCATAAAAAGCACAACATAATATAATCAGGCAAAATCATCCCAGTAGTTCAAGAGTAATCCAACATTTAATAATTTTCTTTAGTTAATCTGAGTAGTACGTGAGTAAAACACCACCCGTGATTAAAAATTCATGGTAAGCCAGACAAAAACTTCCACTAAAAATAGTCGTCACATCATATAGGCATTGTCAAAGGAAAGGAGATACAAGTTTTATCAAAGAAAAAAGAAACTGTTATATTATGTATGTTCCTTAATCTTAAGTAAATCTCTACTCTTCTCTCAAACTCTTTCATTCTAAACTCAGATACGTTTAAATTGCAACCTTCAACAGGACTTTCTGTAGAAAAATTATTTAATTCTACTTGCGTCCCACCTGACAAATTTTAAATAGTTATAGGCAACAAAACTTATTAGGCCGTATTCAGTCACTCGGACCACAGTTTTGTTATGATAATATTTTTCACAAGTACATTTTGAAATTAATATGTGAATATACTAATAACTGACATTTGAACAAAGCTTGGGAATGTTCATGTACAATCATGTCAGGGTCCACAAGACCACCCTCAGAGTCAATGATTCACTTGAAGGACTTATGGGACACAGAAAAACTATTATACCCATGGTTATATGCAGTGAATAGATACAGATGAAAATCAGCCAAAGGAGAAGATGTATGGAGTGAAGTCCAAGAGAAGTCAGGCATACTCTTGTAGGTGTTCCCTCTCAGTGGAGTCAATACAGGGACATATAATTCTCCCATAAATATTGTATGGTTACTCATGCAAAGTCTTACCAGCCAGGGAAGCCCTTGATGTCCAGGTGTTTTATTGGGGTTCAGTCACGTAGTCATGCAGCACCCACATGAGTGAACTAAGCTACTCAGACTCCAGGCATCTTACCTGGGAGAAAAAAAAAGCAGGCATTAACCATAAATCACATTGCTAGAATGTGAAGGACAACTTTTCTAGTCAGTCTGGTACAACATGGCCCATGGCTGCTGGCATATAAAAACCCTCTTATCAGACAGAATATTCCAAGGGGTCAGAGGCTATCTCCAAGAAGCTGGCTGAAGGATAGTCCAGAAAACAGATTTTTCTTTGGAATGTGCAGGATGTGAATAATCAAAGCCTACTGAGTTAACTCATTCCTGCCAAAGAAACTACACAAATGATTGCTTTTGTGACTATAAATTGTCACTAATTTTGATGTTGCTACAAAATGGATTCTAATATCTCTTCCTTTTAAATTATTCAACTTTCATGGGACTCACCGAATTTTATGTAATATATCCCTGATTATCACATGTTACTTAATAAACTATCAAAACAAGGATTTTAGCAATATTCAACGTTAAATGCATGCTACTTTTACTAGAGATTCTACTGTTTTCAAATAACTGCAAATGTCAAATCATAGAACAAACAAACCTTTCCTTTTTTCTGAGTTTCTTCAAAACTTTATGGCATGAAAGCACATTAGAAATAATAACAGAAACTATGAAAAGTCCTTCACTATTAAGTAGAAACTAAAAACCATCATAAACATCATTCCTTCACAGATATATTCCAAATATGGTTTAAAAAAAGATTTTTGCCATTATCACTAAAATTTTATGTTTTTTTTTTAAATTAGACCTTGTTTTTGTAGAGAAGTTTTGGATTCAAAGCAAAATTGAACAGAAAGTTATAGATTTCCCATATATTCCCCACCCTTACACATGCATACCTTCTTTTCCCATCAGTATCTTTCATCAGAGATGTACACTTGTTACAACTGATCAACCTGTATTGGCACATCGTCATCAACCAAAATCCATAGTTTACCTTAGGATTCACATTTTTATTGCCTCCAAAGTTTTGTCTTTTCCAGAATATCATAGAGTTAGAATCATATACTATGTAGTCTTTCCAGATTGGCTTCTTTTGCTTAGCAATATGCATTTACATTTCTTCCATGTCTTTTCATGGCTTGATCGCTCATTTGTTTTAAGCACTGGATAATATTTCACTGTCTAAATGTATCACAATTTATACACCTACTGAAGGACAACTTGATTGCTTCCAAGTTTGGATAATTATGAATAAAGCTGCTATAAATATCCATGTGCAGATTTTTGTGTGGACATGAGCTTTCAACTCCCTTGGGTGAATAAATACCAAGGCATGTGATTGCTAGGTCATATGTTAAGAGTATGTTTAGTTTTATAAGAAACTGTCCAACTATCTTGGAATGGTGCAACAGTTTTTATTCCCACTAATAATGAATGAGCGTTCCCAGTTGCTCCACATCCTCTCTGGCATTTGGTATTATCAGTGTTCCAGATTTTTATAATTTTAATAGGTATGCAGTGGTATCTCATTGTTGTTTTAATTTGTATTTCTAATAATATATGATGTTGATAATGTTCAAATATGCTTATTTTCTATCTGTATATCTTCTTTGATTAAGTGGCTATTAAGGTCTTGGCTCATTTTTTAATTTTTATTTATCCTTTTAAGTTTACTTATTTACTTTGAGAGAGAGAGAGAGAGAGAGAGAGAGAGAGAATTTGAAGCAGGCTCCACACTGGCAGCACAGAGCCCTACATGGGACTCAAATTTCCAAACCTCAATATCATGACCTGAGCCTAAACCAAGAGTCAGACGCTTAACCAACTGAGCCATCCAGGTGCCCTGGCTCATTTTTTAAAAATAATTTGTATTTGCATCTAGATGACAGAATGTTACATTATTTTCATTTGCATATAGATGACAGAATGTTACATTATTTTCAGATGTACAACATAGTGGTTCAACTTTGAGCCATTTTAAAAAGTGTTTTTAATGTTTATTTATTTTTGAGAGAGAGAGCACAAGTGGGGGAGGAGCAGAGAGAGAGGGAGACAGAATCCACAGCAGGCTTCAGGCTCTGAGCTGTGAGCACAGAGTCCGAAGCAGGGCTCAAACTCATGACTGTGAGATAATGACCTGAACCAAACTCGGGTGATTAACCGACTGAGCCCCTCGGGTGCCCCAGAGCCATTTTTAATCCAGTCATTCATTTGTTTAATTGCTGTTTTAGTATTTTTGTATATTTTGGGTAATAGTTTTTCATCAGACATGTGTTTCGTAAACATTTTCCCTGAATCTGCAGAATCTCTTTGTCATCACTATGAATGTTCTATGTTGTAAGTACTTTTTAATACCATAAAATGGGATGAAAAAATAAGTCTTTTATATATTGGAAAGGAATAAATAATCAATATAATTCATATTGTATACAGTAGTCTACATTAAAATGCAAGATACTAGTTGAATAATTATTAGGTCTCATATGGTATTTCAACTTATAAACCCACTAATTTTCTTATTCATCCGTACCAACAGAAAAATGCAAAAAGATAAAAAAACCAATAAAAGACTGTAGAAAAAGGTACAGAGGAGGATGATTAGAAAGGCAATAAAAGTATATAAATAGCCTAGTAACAAATCTGTTTTGAAATGTCCAAGCCCAGAATGAGTAATAATTCATAATAAAGAACATATTAGAAAGTGGAATAATGGAAACATTTGCCAGATTAATCTGAAATATTAATATAATGTCTGTTTATTTTTCACATTAAAAAAATCAAGTATTTCAAATAAGTCATTTGAAATGAACTATTTATCTGAAAGAGAGTATGTACAAAGAGGAATAAAGACATATTTAAAAAAAACTAGAGGTTCCTGATTTCCCAAGTTATCAAGGCTAATGAAAGGCACAAATCTTCAGAAGGAAAGAGCCTGCAAAATACTAAACCAAATAAAAGAAGAGCACTCTTATTTATCAGATATCAAAATATTCTAATATCAGTGCTAAATAAAACCATATTCTATTTCTTCTAGAATATTAATACAGAAAAAAATTATAATAGAACAAGGTAGCCATATTAAAACTAAGAGATACGTATGTATATACACATGTGCGTGCACACACACACGCACACACACACACAGAAATACACTCACCTCTGTGAGTACAGGGTAAATGTGGTATTTCAAATAACATAGAAATGATGAGCCATTAAAAAACTGTCTTTGGGAAAACTGTTATATACATATGGAGAAGAATTGAATTAAATCTCTAATTAGTATCACAAAAAATATATTGGTTCGTTAAGGATGAAAATGAAAAACAAAAAATTGCAAAGGTACAAAAAGGCATCAAAGGAATAAAATACAGTATAAAAATGTAATAATATGGAGTTAGATGAAATGTTCTAAAAATATATGAAACCCAAAAATTAAAATGAAAATATGTACTTAATCATGTAAAAAACCTGTATGTCAAAGACACAATAGAAGAATTAAAAGATAAGCAGCTAATAAGAAAACTTATTCTAAAGTCAGTAACAAAATTCAATATAAGACACTCTGGCAAGGGAAATGAGTAGATAATTAGAAGAAAAATACAAATAAACATGCATGAACACATTTGGCTACACTACTAACAAGGAAATGCAAGTGAAAGCCACAGTAAGATAACATCTTACTTCTTTTACATTGGTAATAATTACAAAATATTGCAATATCTTCTGTTAGCATGTGGCAAAATTATTGTATTTTATACTTTAATCTTGAGAAAATAAATTAATACAGTCATTTGGAGGGGTTAGTTGTTCTCAACAATTAAAAGTATACATAGCCAGTTCTAGTTCAAAATGATGAATAGGCCTCATGTTTCTTTCCTGTCTTGCTAAAAAGTCAATGACAACAAAAGAGGGAGATGTCTTAAGAAAGTCATAAATTCACAATGGCACTGAAAATGATAAAAGATACTTCAGCAAATCAAATATTATGAACTTCAAGTGTAAAAAAACAATTACCAGATCAAAATTGATGGTTAACTCAAAAATCAGGAGGATAGATATAAGCAAAAAAAGCTGAAGCAGCGGAGGAGCCCTCCTGGAGTATCAGAGGACTGGCAGACAAAGTAATCTGACTGGTGAACTCATTATAAGATGAATGTGGAATTTATCCCTCATTGACCCACAACACACACATTTACTATTCCCAGTCTTATACTTCCATTGTTGAAACTCAACCTCCAGTTGAAATCAGAAAAATAACTTCTAGCAAGGAAGCCAACTCTTAGGAGTGACGGGGTGGAGACTAGTTGACAGATGCAGGTTGATGTCCCATCCAACCTAGATATTTGGGGCTGAAAGCCCATCATCTCTGATTTCTTCCATTTTACTCAAATAAAGTATAACCTGTCTGATAAGCGTGCACACACAGAGAAAGCTCCTCATTCAAAGATGAATCTGGTCATTGTACAGGAAATGACTTCCTACTATTTTAATTGATTAAGCAAGTCTATAATTTATAAATATGCTCAGATATTACCAGGCAAATGAGGTAAACCAACAACAAATGTATAAATGATCGGTGTAAACAATAGAAAAACTGTCCTAAGAATAAATACAAATAAGTTACTGGAAAGATGGAAATAACAAGAACAATAAAAATCTAATCAGAATTCTCAGAAAGGTTTTAAAATATTGCAATATTTATTTGAATAAGTCAAGGAGAAATCAAGAAAATATACAAAGGAGGCAATCAGAGGAAAGAAAGATGACAAAAATGAGTGATCACTGCATTATAGACTCAAAGTATTTCTGTAATCCTCTCCTAGTCCTGTAAGACTCTCTGCCAGGTCTGTTTCCAACCGCAATAATGTTAGACTTGGCCTTCTTCTGTGAATTACTTTGTGCAATAGAATGTGAGGTATACCACATCTAAGAAGAAACTTTAATAGCTATTGCATGAATACACAATTGTTCCTGCCATGAAAACAGCAGGTCCCAGATGACTAGCTCTATCTTCACTGTGTCTCCCAAAGGAAACAAGACACAAAGAACACAGCTATAGCCAGCATGTAACAGCGGCCAAAAACCAACCATAGTTGTGGTAAGCCACTAAGATTCTAGAATTATTTGTTACTACAGTATCACATAGAAAAGTCTGCCAACATAAACATTTAAATTAAGATTAAGAGAAAAAGCCAAGCAAATAACCCAGAAAATAGGTCCAAAAAAATGGTGGGGGGTTGGAGGGGGCGGAGGGAGAGGAAGAGATAAAAAGCATGAGAAAATAGTGCAGGAGTCATGGAAGATCAATTCAGAAAGTCAATGTCACCTAACTGGGCAACCAGAGGGAGACATCAAATAAATTAAAGGGATGGGGGAGTAATTGCATAAACAACATTGCTAAGGCAGGAGAAAGATACAACTTTTCAAAGAATAAAAATCAAAAAGCAGCAAGTAGAATTTTTGTAAGTACTCATTTTAATACGATTTCAAGGAAAAATTGAAGAGCATAAAATCCTACAGAGAAGAAAAACCAGAATAATTACAAAGCACAAAATTGAGATTGGAAACAGCTTTTTAATAGTAGATGTTATAAGGTAATGAGATAAGTCCTTGAGTTTTTAGGGAAAACTATTTTTAAGCCAGAATTTCATGCCAAAGCAAACAACAACAAAATTTAGGGAAATAATACAGAGAAAAAAGAGTGAGACATGGGATCCTAGGTATAGTGGACCTAAATCTGAGCATGTAATAAAAAGAATTTGGAGTGTGACAATTAGGAAGCAGGCCTAGAAATGATTCAGTGCGTTCCAAACCATTTAACAAATAGGGTGACTAAATACCAAAAAGCTATTAATTGAATGAAGAAAATGTATTTCTTTTTATTTGCCTTTCTTTCGAGAAAAAAAGAAAACAAAAGTACTAGAGAAAACCATTGTGCAAGAAAACCATGGTCTAAGTACAAACATTGAAATTGTACGGTTGAAGGAAGTATTGGAAAAAAAGAAAAAGAATCCATTCATTTTGATACTTAAAACAGTTCTGGTGTGATATTAGTTACAGGATTATATTTGAATCTGTATGAATTCATTCCAAATACCTTGCTCTAAAGTGAGTAACACTTACTGAAAATTAGCATCATACTTGTTCCTTGTCCTTTTATAATTTCACTTTTAAGGTTATTATGAAATAATTCAGATAAATTAAAATTTAAAATAATCATATAAAATCCATACCCATTGTTTAATTTAAGAAACGTTTCCGATAGAATTTAGGCCTCCTGTGTAGGAAACTCCCCAAGCTTCTTCTCTGCTACATTCTCAGGAGGAACGAATGCCATTATTTAGTATTTAGAATTTTTACATGCTTCTATAATGTATCACATATGTATAATTCTGTAAACAGATATAAAAAGGTTAAGCATATTTTAACCTTAATATAACCTATTCCATACTGTAATATCAATGTATAAGGTATTTTGCATTCCATATTGTTTTGAGAGTTATGTATATTGATACTTGTAGATTAGATTTATTCCTTTTAATAGGTATGTAGTGTATCTGGTATTAAAAGACCACAAAGTATCTGTTTTCCTATTAAGAGATATTATAGTCCCAAAATTTAGTCACACTAGAATGAACATTCATGATTATGATATACTTTGGTAAAGGACAATTGTGTTGGTGACTTAAAAACTGTGACCTGCTTTACTATTATTAGTGGCAGTTTCAAATGGTAAACAACAGCATGGTAAATTTCCAAACAACAACAACAAGTTCAGGGTATATTTAATCATACAAAAATAATGCTTTATTTTTATTTTGCTTGATTTAAGTAAACATGGGGATCGAACTCATGGACTGTGAGACCATGACCTGAGCTGAAATCAGATGCTTAACCGACTGAGCCACTTAAGACCTCTATAATAATACATTATTTTTAAATGTAAAATGGAGTTATAGTCTGAGCTCAGATTACTGAAAATAGATATTTCATCTAGGTAAGCATCTAGTAGGACATCTGAAAGAAAATACAATCATGGACAAAATAATTCTTTGTAGTATAGGATTTTCCTGTGCATTTCTGGATGGTTAGCTTTCTTGGCCCTGCCCACTACTCATAAGCAGCATCCTTCAATCATTGTGGCAATTATCTGTACCCCATATGTTTTCAAAGCACCCGTAGGTTAAGAACTACTCAGATATATTCTCAGGAGATCTTTTAAAGATACACAGGAATTGTAGTAAGTAGGAAAAGAATTGCTAACCACAGGAAACACACACCTTCAAATTTACCAGTGAAAATTTCTCCAGAGAAGTCCTAATTTACACATCAACCACCAGTACATGTGAGTTTCCATTTCTCCACATCTATATCCATATATGATGTGGGTAAAATTTTTCATTTTTCATTTTTGGAAATTGATATTTCCATGGATGTTTGCTTTATTGAGCATTTATCTAATATACACTAACCATTGAAGTTTTTCCCAGTATTGAATATTAAAACCATGGTTTATAATAGTAAAAATCTGTTAACAACACAGATGTTTACCAATAGAGACACAATTAAATTATAACAATTATTTAAAAAAAAGCTGTGCAGGGGCGCCTGGGTGGCTCAGTCGGTTAAGCGTCCGACTTCAGCTCAGGTCATGATCTCGCGGAGCGTGAGTTCAAGCCCCATGTCGGGCTCTGTGCTGACTGCTCAGAGCCTGGAGCTTGTTTCAGATTCTGTGTCTCCCTCTTTCTCTGACCCTCCCCTGTTCATGCTCTCTCTCTGTCTCAAAAAAAAATAAATAAATGTTAAAAAAATTTTTAAAAAAAGCTATGCAACTGTTAAAAAGAATAAAATACAACTGTCAGTACTGGCATGAACAAACTGATTAGACATGGTGATATTAGAAAATAAAGACACAGTCGGTTATGAAGAATATGAACTCATTCTGGTATGCATGTATATACATATGCAAATGTTAGAAAAATTCTTAGAGAAAAAAAAAAACTTCTTGGAGGTGTATATTTCAAATATAAGTAGTACTGTCCATTGGCAAAAGAAATCCAATTAGAAAGGATGAAGTGGCTTGTCCATCTTTTCTCTATTGTTTTATTTGAGATTTTCAATGTTTTGGGATACTGCTACTATTATATTTGTGTATCTTAGCTCTCCCAGATTCCAGAAGCTATGCTTACATACTAAATATGTACCCTTAATGATAGAAACATGTTCCCTTGCAAAAGCAAAAAACAAAAATCAGCAGTTTCATTTTTTATTTCCATAATTATTACTATTGTGTGTTGGCAACTGTGTTAACTGAAGCACTTCTTATATGATCATCTTGCCTAATACCATATGCCTAGTGAGATGACACAACATATACAAAGCCAATTAATTGGGCTATAGCATCTTATTCCAGCTTCTTTCACATCATACACACAGGGCATATTTCCCCTCTCTGTAACCATAGCTTGTGAAGCTAATAGCAGATGGAACATGCATATAAAGAAAAACATACTTTTCTAAGAAATTTTTGGAGCAGTATGTGTAATATATAATAATTCTACATAATAATATTTAATAATAATACAATATTAAATATACTTCTGTTAGCTTTATCTTATAAGTATTAAAGAGTCTGTGGGTTGGAAGGGATTTATTTTTTCCTTGATTTTGGAGAAAAACTGTAGGCATTATTTTCTCCCCAATTATTCCCTTGATGGACATACCATTTGTAATGACCTACCAGAAGCTCAAAGACAGCAGAGTTAATAATAATTATAGTAACATATAGGAGGCACCTACTACCTCTCAGGCACTATTTCTAAGCACATTTTATGTGTTGACTCATTTAAGTCTCCCCAGAAACATCGATGAAGTAGGTATCATTAGTTTCACCTTACAGATAAGGAAATGGACACACAGAGAAACCATGCATCTTTGCCCTAGGTCCAAAGCCTGGTCAATTTGAACAAGAATTCAAAGCCAGGTGACATGATCTAGAGTCTTCTCTCTGAACCACTGAACTATAGTGCCCATAACTAAGACAAGTGACTGCAATCCTATGCTACGTTTATATATTATCAGGAATGTTATTTACTCTTTATGAGGTTGTCTTTGTTTTTCTTTCCCTGATGGATTCTCCAGAGGCTGATTATCTCTGCCTCCAAGACTTTCTTCAACAACAGTCAGCTAGGGATTTATCCACTCAGGAGGAGGATTGTTATTTTGTGAGATTTCCCAAACAACTGAAGTAGAAGAGGCAGTATGTAATTTGTATTTCTTAAGGGGAGTTTGTGGAAGTTTCATATAAGAAAACTTATGAAAATAAAGTGTTATAGCTCTCTTACCACTCAGAAGGAACCTTGATCTATTTCCCTCCCCCACTCTCCACTCCCTGGAGAGAAAACATGATCTCTAAAGCTGACCTTTTGCTAACATAAAACTTGGCTAAACACTCCAGCCAGTTCTGTGTCAACATTTCCCTTATAACATTTTCAGGAAAAATTCCACTTAAATCCTTGCCAGTGTCCCCTGAAATTATGATGTAGGAGTCAGTGGATGGTGATACATACACGTACACTTCAGCCAACATTCATATTGCATGAATATTATTATTTTGGAATTTATAGTCTATTCTCTCCACTCATAATTTCAGAAAGATTTTTTGTGGAAAGAAGAAAAATTGAGTACATATGGTAATCTTACATTTGTTTAACCCTCAAAAATACTGGCCAGTTATATTTATACTTTATCAGAAACTAATTTTATTTCATAGCAGTGGGAAAGCTGAGAACAAAAATGTTTTTCTTTATGACAAAGTCTATCATAACAAAGCAACAAAACTGTACTGTAGGGAATTAAGAGAAAACAGATGTGAATGCACACCCACATTTATTTCTTCTTTGTCTATAAGATTATCATTTTCTGCTCAAACTCAGCTGTCAAGTAGAAAATATTTTCATTAAAGCAGAGTGAGTCGTGCAGTCATTCCTCTCCTAATAGGATCTTCTACCTTAATTTATTTTATAATGTTCTTAATTAACTCATCTTTCTTAGACAAATAAGTTGACTGAAACTCAGCATACACAACAGATGATCACTGACTTGATCCACCGGGAATTCTTTGGCATTCCATCACAGATATCTCACTAATTCACAGAGATTTAGATACTTGTCTATGCCATGTGCAATCAATTTCTGTTTAGGGTAGCTAGGGATACAATATGTTTATACAAAGTCCCACTATCTTTAAATTTAGTTTAAAGAATGTGAGAAAAAAAAAGGAATATTCTATTGGGTTGTTTAGTAATACTGCTTTGGGGATAACTATGCGAGTTTCATGAAATTCAATAACTCTTGAAACAATTTGAGTTCTGCTGACCCAGAGAAATTACTGTAATGTCCAATATCCTAAATAAGTTGTTTTAACCACTTTATATGGTAGAATATCACTTAGGGCAATGTGTCATTTATTTAGTTGGGAAACAGATAAATAACCTCATTCAATTTATCCAATAGAAGCAATCCACTGATTTCCAAGGCATGACCAAAGGGCTACAGCAGAAGTGTTAAATGAGGCTTCTCACCTTTTCAATGGCATAAAAACACTCACACTTCAGGTTTTTTTAATCGTCTTGTACATTAGCAAAAGTAAGTAAAAAATGAAGCAATACTTTAAATGTGAGGAGTCATATTTATGTCAATATTCTTCATCTAAATAAAAATGGGGTAGAGAAGATGGTTCACATATTATCACACTAAAACCTAGTTATTTTCTCAATGAAACTGTTTTAGAATTTTAAATATAAATATGATAGTGATAATGTCAAAGATAATTGTACCTTTTTCCTGGATTCCAGTGTAAGGTTCCAAATGCCCATTGTGTAGGCGTATAAATTTCTTTTTTATTTTTTTAATTTTTATTTATTTTTGAAAGAGAGAGAGTGTGATATAGAATCTGAAGGAGACTCCAGGCTCTGAGTTGTCAGCACAGAGCCTAACACGGGGCTCAAACTCGTGAACCGAGAGATCATGACCTGAAGGGAAGTGGATGCTTAACCGGCTGAGCCACCCAGGCGCCCCAGGCATGTCCAATTCTAAGTTATACTGTTACATCTTATTTAATATCTCCACTTCCTTTATCCCTAAAGCAGCATATTTTCTGGACTTCTCCATATTCATTGAGAATGCTCTCATTTTCTATTCACTTGTAGCTTACCTTATTTCCCTCATCCTCTAAATACAATTAGCAAGCATATTTTCTGAGCTGTAGTTCAAGATATTCATTGAGTGTATTTCTTCCTCCCATCCCTATATCTGGTTCTCTCGTCTTTAATTCTGAAAGAAAAACATCCTAGTTATCTTATTGGTTTTGGTGCAATTGTAAATGGGATTGATTCTTTTTTTTTAAGTGTATCTATTTATTTTTGAGAGAGAGAGAGAGAGTGAGTGAGCAAGGATGTAAGTCAGAGAGAGAGGGAAATCCAGAGCAGGCTCTGTGCTATTAGACTATGTTGAAAAATGGCGGAAGAGTGGACATCCTGGTCTTCTTCCCAACCATAGGGGAAAAGCTCTCAGTTTTTCCCCACTGAGGATGATATTAGCTGTGGGTTTTTCATATGTGGCCTTTATTATGTTGAAGTATGTTTCCTCTAAACCTACTTTGTTGAGGTTTTTATCATGAATGGATGTTGAACATTGTCAGATGCCATTCCTGCATCTATTGAAATGATCATAGTTTCTAGAAATGATCATGAAATTGAAATGATCATCTATTGAAATGATCATGTTTCTGGAAATTTATCCATTTCTTCAATGTTGTCCAATTTGTTAGCATACAATTTTTCATAATACTTTTTTACAATTGTTTGTATTTCTATAGTGGTGTTGGTTGTTATTTCTCCTCTCTTGTTTGTGATTTAATTTATTTGGGTACTTCATTCTTTCTTTTTGGTAAGTCTGACTAGAGGTTTAGTAATTCTATTAATTTTTTTCAAAGAAAAAGCCCCCTGGATTCATTGATCTGTTTTATTGGTTTTTTAGTTTCTGTACCATTTGTTTCTGCTCTAATCTTTATTATTTCCTTCCTTCTGCTGGCTTTTGACTTCATTTGTTGTCCTTTCCCTATCTCCTTTAGGTGTAAGGTTAGGTTGTTTATTTGAGGTGAAAGACTTGTACTCTGAAAATTATAAAACACTGATGAAAGAAATTGAAGATGACATAAATAAATGGAAAAATATTCCATGTTCATGGATTGGAAGACTAAATATTGTTAAAATGTCTAAACTACCCAAAGCAATCTACACATTTAAGGCAATCTCTATCAAAATACCAACAGTATTTTTCACAGAGCTAGAACAAAAAATTCTAAAATTTGTATGTAATCACAAGACACTCAAATATACAAAACAAACTTGAAAAAGAAAAGCAAAGCTGGAGACATCACAATTCCAGACTTCAATTTATATTATAAAGCTGTAGTGATCAAAATAGTATGGTGCTGGAACAAAAATAGACACATAGATCAACAGAACAGACTAGAAAACCCAGGAAGGAACCAACAACTATGTGGACAATTAGTCTTGGACAAAGCAGGACAAAAATATCCAGTGAGAAAAAGATAGCCTCTTCAACAATTGTGTTTGGAAAACTGGACAGCAACATGCAAAAGAATGAAACTGGACCACTTTCTTATACCATATACAAAAATAAATTCAAAATGGATTATAGACCTAAATATGAAACCAGAAGCCACAAAAATCCTAGAGCAGAACATAGTCAGTAAGGTCTTTGACATCAATTGTAGTAACATCTTTCTAGATATGTCTCCTGAGGCAAGGGAAACAAAAGCAAAAATAAACTGTTGGGATTTCATCAACATAAAAGTCTTCTGCACAGCAAAGGAAACAATCAACAAAACTAAAAGGCAACATTTGAAATGGCAGAAGATATTTGTAAATGACATATATGATAAAGTGTTAGTATCCAAAATAAATAAAGAACTTACCAAATTCAACACCCAAAAAATGAATAATCCAATTAAAAAATGGGCAGAAGACATGAATAGACATTTTTCCAAAGAAGAGAGCCGAATGGCCAACAGACACATGAAAAGATGCTCAATATCACTGATAATCAGGGAACTATAAATAAAAACTACGAGATAATACTCACACCTGTTAGGATGGCTAACATCAGCAACACAAGAAACAACAAGTGGTGGCTAGAATGTGGAGAAAGAGTAACCCTCCTGCACTGCTGGTGGGAATGTAAACTGGTGCAGCCACTCTGGAAAACAGTATTGAGATTCCTCAAAAAGTTAAAAACAGAACTACCCTACAATCCAGCAATTGCACTACCAGGCATCTACCCAAAGAGTACAAAAATACTAATTAAAAGGGATACGTGCATCCCCATGTTAATAGGAGCATTATTTACAATAGACAAATCATGGAAGTGGCCCGATGTCTATCAATTGATGAATGGATAAAGAAGATGTGATCTATCTATCTATCTATCTATCTATCGACACACATATAGTGAAATATTACTCAGCCATAAAAAAGAATGAAATCTTGCCATTTGTAACAACATGGATAGAGATAGATAGTATTAAGCTAAGTGAAATAAATCAGCCAGAGAAAGACAAATACCGTGTGATTCCACTCATATGTTGAATTCAAGAAACAAAACAAATGAGCAAAGGAAAAAAAAGAGAGAGAGGCAAACCAAGAAACAGACTCTTAACTATAGAGAACAAACTGATGGTTACCAGAGGGGAGGTAAGTGGGGGGATGGTTTAAATAGGTGATGGGGATTAAGGAGTGAACTACATTGTAATGAGCACAGTGTGTTGTATGGATGTGTGGAATCACTACATTGTATACCTGAGACTAATATTACACTGAAATGTAAATAAAAACTTAAAAAATAAAAATAAATAAAATGTAAACTAAAAAAAGAAAAATAAAAGAAAAAAATCCTAAAATTCAGATTATATATCCGTAATATATCTACAGGTGGAATGATGAAACTAAAGTTCGAGAGCAACAATGTCTTTCTGTGATTCAAACAAAGTGTAATAAGATATTATCCTGGGAAATTGAAAAGGAACAGAGGACACTTCAGAAGTAGAATAAGCAGGTTTCAGTAGCTTTATTTAAGAACTACAAGGAGAAGAATAATTTATTAATGACATCTAGGCATGAGCTATTACTTTATAAGCAGCCCAAAGCAATGTTTTTCTCTATATGCAGCATCAGATTTAAAGAACTATTGGAATTGCTAGAAAAGCCCCCAGATCTTAAATCACAATAGAAATGGCCAAGGCTTGTGAACATGATGGTTTGTGTATCCTCTAAGCTATTAAAAATTCTTTACAAAAGAGGCATGTAATTTTTCTGTATCTGAACCCATAAAAAGTTATTTCACTTTGACATCCTTGTAGGTCATCTTCTGAACTTTATCCCCATGGCCTTTGCATTTGCTTTATAAGATTAAGATCTTGATTTTGAAAGTCCATTTTGAAATAAAATACTGAAAATCTGACATCTTTAAACTGACTTTCCAATATTGATTACAGAACCAGATCTATATTTAGACTTTGGAAGATAATTTATAATTTGACAATGCCCAAATAAGTATTTTATAATAAATCTTCAAGACTATGTTTTCTTCTTTTTTCATCCTTTTATAAGGTACCTTTATTTCTCTTTTCTTCTGAATTTCCTGTTATCTCTGATATAATACTTAATTCTCTTCCACTCAAAGCCAAGGTTATCAAGAACCCAATAAGAATAAATATTGGATATAACACTCTGTGGTCTCCAGTGCAAGAACAAGGGATGAAATTGTGAGACTATTAATATTTAGGCTAGGAAATCCAGGATTTTCTGAATATTGTCCCACATACTACAATCATACCTTTCTATATGGTCTTCAAACACATTGTTTTGCAGAAGTTGCAATTGCTACCAAATGAGAGGCAAAGTGATTACAGACTGTGGAGCCATATAACTCAAGGAAAATACTACTGCACTATTCAACATTTTTGGTTTTTTTTTTTAATTTTTATTTATTTTTTTCGTGAGAGAGAGCACAAGTGGGGGAAGGGCAGAGAGAAAAAGGGAAAGAGAATCTCAAGCAGGCTCTGCACTGTCAACACAGAGCCCATTGTGGGGCTCGAACTCAGGAACCGTGAGATGATGAACTGAACTGAAATCAAGAGGCAGACACGAAACTGACTGAGCCACCCAGCCACCCCTGCAACTTTGTTTTACAACATGTCAGGCCTAAATAGTATGAAGCCGTGAAGATCCCTCTGTCCTTTCAGAGTTGAACACTCCCCCAGTTTTGGGGGAACAGAACAATATGGAGCAAGGGATGACAGGTTCAAACATGGTGCCAATATTACCATCACAGCCTAATTCTAAGATGATGGGATTGTGAAAGATCTCAACCTCTTTCCATGGAGAAACAATCCCTGGCCTTTGGCTCCATTCTGTAGAAAGGAGAAAAAAAAGAAAAACAACACCTACACACCTTACCATTAAAATATGTAGTGACTCCAGTCAAACAGTGCCCTATGACACAACCAACAGTGCCTTTCTTACCCTGAGGAAACAGGATGCCTGTGGGAGGCTGAGTAAAGACACCTCTAATGCCGATCTTTTGATCCACATCCTTGCTCTTTGTTACTTCTCACCAAAACCGGTTCCTATACTTCGTTTAACAGTTAAAAATACCACCATTCCTACTAGACTCATTCAAGTGAGTTGTGGGAACAAAAGGGAAATCTGCAGGAAAATGTGTTTACAGAGTTGAATGTGTCAATTATATTAACGTTAAACCATATAGGGGACTAATGGCAAGCCCTGAGAGACAAAAGAGATCATTTTTTGTTTGTCCCCTCATCAGTTTTTACACTATTTGAATCTAGGTTCTGTTTACTGAGACATAGCACAAAACATGTGGCCTTATATTTACTTACTTTTCTTCCTCCCAAGGAATTTCCCTCATTATCCTTTTCTTATATTTTACATTTCCACATAGATCAATTTTTCTTGCTTCTTGATAGAAATCTAGGTGTCCCTCTGATATGTAAGATGGAAAAATTTTTAATATTTGAAACACATAGAAGCAAGTGAATATTTCAGAACTATAGCTTAATTGGTAGTGGTAAACTATAACTATTTTTTAATGTTTATTTATTTATTTTGAGAGAGAGAGCATGAGCGGGAGAAGGACAGACAGAGGAGAAAGAGAATTCCAAGCAGGATCCGTACTGTCAGAGCAGAACGTGATGCAGGTCTTGATCCCACAAACTGTGAGATCATGACCTGAGTCAAAATCAAGAGCCAGACGCTTAGCCACCCAGACACCCCAAACTATAATTATTAAAAAGGAAATCACACTGACTATGAAAGTAGCTCTGCCTGTCCTTTTTCTTCCGTTTATTATGAAACAAGGATTATTTTACTGACCAGAGAAGTTAGAGAAGATATTTTAATATTGGGGTCTGTAATTTATTTGTGAAGATTTCCTTCTTTCACACCTATTTAAATAAGACAAATATTGAATGAATTTTTTTTCAGTTCCCCTAACGCTAACAAAAGATCCTAATATCCCATAACACAGTAATAGTGATAAACAGTCTTTACAGAAACCACTGGTAAAAAGATAAGACTTCTCCAAATAGCGTTTAACAGCAACATCATCAACAACAAAGCAAAGCAAAACTTAATATTTATTTTGTGAAAGGAATATCTGCTAACATCACTCAAGTCTTCAGTACAGAATAAAGAACACATGTTTAACAATATTTGACTTTATGTGCCTAGAATAACCTCAGTTTTTATGGCCATCATTTTGTTAGTATGGCATATTTGGACATATTTGGGCATAATACGGGCATATTTTGTTAGCAAAAGAGAATACAAGTATAAAAGACTAAATGAAGATATATTACACATTTTTTCTTCTTCCCAAGCATTGTTAGTGTATTTCTGTCTCCATTTATTCCATTTTCCATTTGTAAAAACTAGAACTCTTGGGAAATATGTCTACATATTTTATAAAATTCTTATAACAATAAATGTTTTACTGAAGAACAGAAATACTATTTATATCATAAAATAAATCAAAATAAAACTACTCAATTTTACACTTTTTTTTAGCTCATCGACACAATTATGTGATGCAAAAGTCCCAAATCTAAGGAAGTTGAAAACAGACTGTAATTGGTTTTATTGATTTGTGACCAATGTTCTTACCTCAAGAGCTTCATAATCTCAATTTCATCCTGAGAAACACAAGATCGAGATGTCTGTTTGGCAAGTTAATATATCTCTGCCTTATAAAATCCAGCAATTGTATTTCCACTTTATTTCAAATCTCTCCAAAGAAGTTGAAGTTGACTACCTTTGCTGATCCCACATGATTTCAGCACTTTGTTTTCTTTGAGATATTATTGTAAAATCTCTGAAGACAGACTACATTGTATATTTATAAGTAATAGCAAATCAACACAATAAAAAATGCATTCGCTCTCAGGCCATACTTTCATAATCCATTTTTTATTTAAAAAATGAAAGAATATATTCTTCTATCCACAAAATGATATGGTCTAACGATATTATAGATTGACCTATTTTGTGGGAACTATTTGACAAAAAGACATATGTTTTGTTGCAAAATGGTAAACATAACCAATATCATCATTCATCCTACCACAAGTACTATTATTTACTCATGTTCTAGTTTTGAATTACCTGGGTTGATTTTTTTTCCCTGTGTTTATTTATTTATTTTTTTACTGTTTATTTTTGAGAGAGAGAGAGAAAGACAGAGCACGAGCAGGGGCAGGGCAGAGGCAGAGAGGGAAACACAGAATCCGAAATAGGCTCCAGGCTCTGAGCTGTCAGCACAGAGCCTGATGTGGGGCTCGAACTTGGGAATGGTGAGATCATGACCTGAGCCGAAATCAGATGCTTAACCGCCAGAGTCACCCAGGCACCTCTCTGTGTTTATTTTATAACCTTTTAGATTATATTCCTTAGATACATCCCTAGTCAGAAAATAATAGTTCTAATTAATAGCTCTGTATTGAAATTTAGACCACATACCAGGAGATATTCTTAACAGAAAAATATGTTTCCCAACTAAAGCTCTAGAAACACAAAGCATGATTCTTGGTGAAAAATTATCCATGAAGGGAAGGTAGACTTGCTGTTTTCCCACATTTCCACCAGACAAAACTCTTCTCATTTGGTTGGGATGTCTGGAGATTTCGAGGGCATTCCTCTAATGGATATGATAGATCAGCTTTTTTTTTTTTTTTTTTTTTTTTTTTATTTTTGGGACAGAGAGAGACAGAGCATGAAGGGGGGAGGGGCAGAGAGAGAGGGAGACACAGAATCGGAAACAGGCTCCAGGCTCCGAGCCATCAGCCCAGAGCCTGACGCGGGGCTCGAACTCACGGACCGCGAGATCGTGACCTGGCTGAAGTCGGACGCTTAACCGACTGCGCCACCCAGGCGCCCCTAGATCAGCTTTTTAATATCCTTTCCCACATTAGTGTACATGCTCACACTGCAGATGCTGGAAAACCAAACAAATGAGGTGCACTTGTGTGAGACTTACACGGAGTGACTTGGGTAGAAAAAGAAGATAGTGTATACCTGGCATTCATTTTGTTGATATAGAACTAGAAGAAATATTCATAGCAGATATTTGATCCTGAGATCCAAGTTCAGCTTGTACAATGAAGAAAGCAGCAGTTGACAGCAACTATTTGATTTCCCAACTTTTTGAATGTGGTAGAGGTGGCAGCTCCCTTGGCTAACCCATTCTGTGGTGTTTTCTGGCAATTAGTACTAGAGAGTCCATTTAGAGCCTCTTCTCCAGCCATTCTAAAACGTTTGTATCAGGAATCACTTGTATTATGTATTGTTGTGCTTCATACTGAATATTTTCTGTTTATCTGAACTGAAATTTGAGTTGAAATAAATTTAGAATGGATGAGAATGGGCAAGAAACTGGAGTTGGTAGACTTCGGTGCTTCTGTGAGGTGAATATTTAAACATCTATTTTGCAGGGTAATCTGACAGTCTCCTAAACCCAGAACTCATTGTTCCCTATAATGATATGTGGTTCTCTCCTCCCTTTGAAGGAATCAAGATTTGGAATATAGATATGGACAGAGGGAAAGATGATATAGTTCTAAAGGACATATCATTTTATTGGTTTTATTTTATTCTTGTTGTTAGAGGAGAAAAATCAAGTGACCTCTATTAACATTTTTTTGAAAATATTCAACACTCTGTCAGATGCAAACTGCAGAAAACCAGGAATAGAAGCCATTTGAGAAAAATCCCCAAATGTTGTATGTGATTTTTCATTATACATAATGAAAACAGAATGAAAGTTTTCTATCTGATTTCAGGAAGAAGGCAAGGATGTTTCATTTCACCATACCTTGTCAAGAGTGTCCTGAAAATCTGAAGTGCAATAAAGCAATTAAAAGAAATAAAGTGTGTGAATATCAAAAGCAGAAGTAAACTGTCTTTATTTGCAGATGACATTTTAAAAATTATATATTTAGAAAATTTTAAATAATATACAACAAAAAGACTCAATCTAAAAATGAACCTACCAGAACAGAATTCTAAAAAATCAATAAAGTCAAACGTTTCCTTATTTTCTAGCTCCAAACAATTGCAAATAAAACATGTAAATTAGAGTAGAATAATATTAAAAATAAATAAGAAGTTTAAGAAAAGATGTGGAAACCTCTAATGCAAAACTGAAAAACATGGCTAAGAGAAGTTAAAGACCTAAATAAATAAATAAATATTTCATGTTTATGGATTTGAGGACAACGTTATTAACATGTCAAACCAATCTCTATGTTTAATGCAATCTCAATGAAAATATCAACTCATTTTTCTTTTGACATGTCTATCCCCATAGTTACATAGAAATGCTAAAAATCTAAAATAACTGGAACAATCTTTATGGAAAGAGTAATGCAGTTGAAAGTGACTTTGCATAGACCTCCAGCAATCCAAGCAATGTGGTATCAAAATGTGAAGAGATAAATGAATCAATGGAAGAGAATAGAGTCCACAGTAGACTCATACAGGGAAAGTCAATTGATGGTCAATAAAAGTCTGAAGGTATTTTATTAAGGAAAGGAATGTTATTTCAACAAATTATGCAGCAATACCTGGATATATCCATGAAAATAAATGAATATTGAACCCTACTACTCAACATAAAAAAAAAAACTAGAAAGTTTTATAAGAAGTTGTAGGTAAAAATATTCAAGATGTTGAGGTAAAGATTTCTTAGAAAGGACACACAAAATATTAACCATAAAATAAAAAGATGATAATTCGGATTTCATTAAAATTTAAACATCTGTTCACCATTAAGAAATAATTCATAATATATATAAAAATAATAAAGGAATTGTTTCTAGCATATCCTTAAAAAAACAGCCACAAAACAATAATGCAAAAGAGAAATCAACAACACCAAAGGCATATTTCATGAAATAAATAATTAATAAGGTGGGCTTCATTAAAATTAAGAACTTCTCGGTGAAAGATAATGTCAAGAGCATTAGAAGATAGGCCACAGACTGGTAGACATTTGCAAAACAAATGTCTGGCAAAGGACTATTATCCAAAATATAGAAAGAACTCTAAAAACCCAACAAGGAAATAAATCCAGTTAAAAACTGGATCAAAGGCCATAATGGGCACCTCACCAAAGGTGGTACACAGATGGCAAATAAGCATATGAAAATGAGCTCCGTATCCTATGCCTTCAAGGAAACACAATTTGAAATAAGAGTGCAATACCACTACATACTATTAGATAGACAAAATCCCAAACAACAACAAATGCTGGTGAGGATATGGAGCAGCAGGAACACTCCAGCCTTTTGGAGGGAATGAAAAATAGTACAGCCATTTTGTAAGACAGCCCAGCAGTTTCTTAAAAAATTAAAAATAATTTTACCATATATTCCAGCAATCACGATCTTTGGTATTTACCCAAAGAAATTGAAAGCCTACATCCACACAGAGACCTGCACAAGGATGTTAACAGCAGCATCATTCATAGTTCCTAAAACTTGGAAGCAACCAAGATCTCCTTCATAGGTGAATAGATGAATAAATTATGCTACATCTAGATAATGGAATATTATTCAACACTAAAAAGAAATGAGCTACCAAGCCATGAAAAGAGATAAAGGACATGTAAATGTATATTACTAAGTAAAATAAGCCAATGTGAAAAGGCTCCATAGTGTATGATTCCAACTATATGACATTCTGGAAAAAGCAAAACTATGGAGACAACGAACAGATCAGTGACTGCCAGGGTTTGGGGGAAGGGATGAATAGCTAGAGTATAGAAGACTTTGAGGGCATTAAAAATATTCTGTATGATAGTATAATGATGGATACATGTATTATACATTTCTCAATCCCACAGATTATACAACACCAAGAGTGAACCATAATGTAAACTATGGATTTGGGGTCATTGTGATGTGTCAACGTAGGTTCATAAATTGTAACAAGCGTACCACTCTGATGAGTAATGTAGATAATGGGAGAGGTTATGCATGTGTGTGGACAGGGGATATATGGGAGATCTCTGTACTCCCTCTCAATTTTGCCATAAACCTAAAACTGCTCTAAAAATATAAGTTATGGGTATTGACTGGAAAGTCACAAAGGACTTTTCTGAAAGGCAGAAATTTTCTATATCCTTAAGATATAACAAAACACTTCAAATCATACATTTGAGATCTCTATGTTTATGTATGTAATGTTATCTTCAAATAAAAGATCAAAATAGAAAGTAAACTAGAAGCAGAAAATAATAATCAATTCCAAACTTTAATAAGTGACATTTAAGGATCCCCCAAAGAATCACAGATATGATTGGGGCACCTGAGTGTCTCAGTCTGTTAAGCGTCCATCTTCAGCTCAGGTCATGATCTCACATTTCATGAGTTTGAGCCCTGTGCCAGGTTCTGTGTTGACAACTCAGAAACTAGAGCCTGCTTCTCTCTCTGTCCCTCCCTTGCTCTCTCACTCTCTTTCTCTCTCTCTCTCAAAAATAAATAAACATTAAAAAAATCACAGACATGATCTTACAATCTTTCTCATTTGATTTTCTTTGTTTGTTTAATATAACTGGTAAAGGTCATCTTTGGGGCAGAAGCTTGTGGTGTGTAGACAAGTGAAAATATTTGAACCCAATATCATAACAGCAGGAGAAGTTAGGAAGGAGTCAAAGGGTATTCACCATTGATCTCTCTCAAATTTACCTCTGCTTTTCTTTTGCAAAAATGAGGAAACATTTTTAGTACCAGCCCAAAGCAGTCTTAGGTAATGTGAGACAATGGGGTTCTAGAATTCCTTCCATCATTAGAGAAAGCAGTGAACTCAGCTGCCTCTGTGAACCAATGCTGATTTTCACCTAGGTGATGTAAACAGAATGTATGAGGACTTAGGTTAGAACTATCCATAGCAGGTGCACAACAATCCTGAATAAAGAGAAATGGTGCCAATAGATTATTTTGAGGAAGTATATATGCAGAGACAAAGATTAAACCGGAAGTGAAAAATAAACAACTACCGCAAAAAAAGAGAACTTTGGTCTAAGATATTGTACCTGGAATTCTGGTGATTAAAAGAAAAAGAAAAAAAAAGTAGCCCCTATTGCACTAACCTACATTGCACTGAACTATAGATTGCACTGAAAATGTGTATATTGAAGAGATCATAACTTCCATCAATCTAGGTCTCTGAAAGAGAATGCAGAAAAGACCTTCCCACTGACATGTTCATGCTTCCAGCGCTATTATGTAGACAAGAAATAAACGCACCATATTTTTGAGCCAGTATTCACTTTGGGATTTTTTTATAGCATTTACCCAATAAAGAAAGAGGAAGTCATTGGGTGCCAAAAAAAGGGTTGGGGGGGAGAAAAGTAAATGTATATAAAGCAATCAAGAAAAAGAACTACCAACAAAGCAACTTGATTGGGATTTGATCAGGAAGATGGATGGTTCTGGGACAGTGGCCTCCTATGACAAAAGATATTCAATATAACAAAAGGTATAAGGAAGGATTGGAAAATGTAAATATATGATACATATACTTCTAATACAAAGAAAAACAAAACTTTCTAAAAAAAACCTCATGAAACCATAACTCAATTCAAAAGAAGCTAAAAAATGTAGGTATTTTGTCAGGAAGTCTTCTTGAAGAGGATGATATTTTACCTATGACCTGAATAACCATGGAGATTTTAGGAATGAGTATTTCAAGCATAGGTTATAGCAAATATAGTAATTGATAGTACAGTAATAAGCTTACCATAAAATGTGCAAATAAGCAAATTTATAAAACATATAGCCTTGTGGGGATGGAAGAGAGTAAATTGGGGCTAGAATGTCATGGAATGATGTCAAAAAGGTAGGAATAGTCAGATTATGAAGAGCTTGCAAAGCACAGTAGGGAATTTGGTTCTTATTTGATATGTAATGAGCAACCATTTGAAAGGATTAAGCAGGGAGTGATATATGTATAGAGTTACACGGTGTGGTGAATTTTCAGATCTATTGACTAAATGAGATACTCTCCTGATGTCATTAGAACTCCTGCTGTCACTCAGGCTCCAAGTATTAGTCATATGTGAGGCCATTCTGCCTCACATCTAGTGAGTCACAACATCTTCCAAGCTAACTCTAAAAAACTCCAAACTCTTCCCTTTTTTCAACCCTAATTATTATTTCACTGGATGATGTTCCTATTATCTCCTTCCTGGGTTATTCTGCAAATTTTTCATTTACACTCAGAATTTGTCCTATCCAATATATTCTCTTCATGCAACAAAGTCTCTTCAAAATCTCTCCCATTCACAAAAAAATACTGGCTGCCCGGACTATAAAATCCAAAGAATGTAAATCTGAGCCCTCTGCAGGTCAAACCCTGCCATTAGGCCTTGACTCATTAAGAGAAATGCCTCAATGCTGCTTAAATATTGACCTGGGATTGTGATCAATATTTGATCAATGATGAATATGTGTGATGCATTGTCCCACAGTAAAGAATGGGAGCCAAAAGGTGAACCGCACATGAGGCAGATTTCAGCTGAATATTAAAAATATATTATAAGGAAGTAGAACTACTTAATACTGGAAGAGATTGTCTCCTAACACAGGAGACTTTAAGTACAATTGAGCGATGCTATGTATGAAATAATGGAAAGGTCATCCTGCTTTACAAGAAAGGTTAATTAGATCAGTTGGATATTTTTTTAAATTACATGTCACTGACACTTTTGATAAAAGCTTAAAAGTTCAAAATTCCTACTTTAGAGTTTAAGAAGTAATAAACTATGTTGTTCATAATGCTCTCAATATAGTGTTTTCATTTTTAACATTTCAGGGATTGTTTAATTTAAACAGAAAAGAAAGCATCAGAATTCACAAGAATGCTGTGATGTGTGGGATAACATATTATCTATCGCTTTTGGGTTCTTTGAAGATAAACTGTTGAATAATGTCACTACATTATTATTATAGTTAGAATATAAATACGGGTTTAGCATCTTGTCATGATGATACAACTTTCGAAAGAGTACAAACTGAGAAATTCACATGTGCAATTTTAAAGGAAGCATGCAAGATTCAAAAGATTAAATCAAGCAAAAGATATTGTATTTTATCAATATGCACCCTTTTCACGAAAATAAATTATAGAAATATACATAATTAGATCAATTAATTTAAAAATTAGGTTTGATTGCCCTTTATTTTATGTGAGAGTGTTTTGAGTGCTTGTGATGACCTAATTAAAATGAATTGCAGGGGTGCCTGGGTGGCTCAGTCGGTTGAGCATCCGACTTGGGCCCAGGTCATGATCTCATGGTTCGTGGGTTCGTGACCCCCCCCCCATCGGGCTCCATGCTGACAGCTCGTAGCCTGGAGCCTGCTTCGGATTCTGTGTCTCCCTCTCTCTCTGCTTCTCCCCCACTCATGCTCTGTCTCTCTCTCAAAAATAAACATTTTTAAAAAGTGAATTGCATATGGTACTTATTTACATTTATATCAATATTGCTATTTAAACTGGACATTTTTGTAACGTTTATTTTTAAAGTAAAAATTTGTCATAATTAATAAGCCCTTAATTACTTAGTTAATTAAATATCATGCCGAAAATGAAAAAAAATGAAATTTTAGCATTTTTGCTTTGTTGCCTTTAAAACAAAGCAATATTTTTCCAGGGTATAGTTCTCTAATGTAAATCATTTGAGTTAATCCTCAAAAATAAACAATTGCTTAATTACCCCAAGGCACAAAATCCACACTGCAATTTTAAAACATCAAAATGGGAAAAGTAATTAGTCTCTTGGGTATAATTAACCCATCTAATAAGAAATGAGCCAAATTGTAGTTTAGTCTTTTTACAATTCAGAAGCCAATTTTAATTATACTGAAACATTATGCTTCTAACTGAGGAGGTAGCTCTAAAAGTAACTTAAATCTTCATATTTACTGTGGACTTGGGAAAACACAGGACAAATAAAAGGAAGCCTCTACTCAGAATTAGACATTCACTGAAAATTTTCAGAATTGTTTATACTTTAACAATCTAGATATGGTTTGGTAGACATACTAAAAAAACAGGTGTAATTGGGGCGCCTGGGTGGCTCAGTCAGTTGAGCTTCTGACTTTAGCTCATGTCATGATCTCGTGGTTTGTGAGTGCCAACCCCACACTGGGTCCTGTGCTGACAGCTCAGAGCCTGGAGCCTGCTTAAGATTCTGTGTCTGTCTCTCTCTCTGCTCATCCCCCCACTCACACTCTATCTCTCTCTGTCTCTGAAAAATAAATAAACATAAAAAAAAATATTTTAAAAGCAAGTATAGTTTATTTCTACTGCAGTTTCATTTAAAAATATCAAGGGGCACCTGGGTGGCTCAGTCGGTTAAGCGTCTGACTCTTGGTTTCGGCTCAGGTCATGATGTCACAGTTTGTGAGTTGAAGCCCCACATCGGGCTCCGCTTGGACAGCATGGAGCCTACCTGGGACTTTCTCTCTCCCTCTCTCTCTGCCCCTCTTCTACTCTCACTGTCTCTCAAAATAAATAAGCTTAAAAAAATTTTTTTAAATATCAAGCACAGAGTTACTGAACACCAACATAGAGCAAAAGAAATAAAACTTTAAGAATTTTCACATTAAGCTTTAGAGAAAAGAGAATGTTATTAGCAGATATGGATCATTTCACTAAACAGCTGTTTATCAAATGATTGTTTCACCAAATGACCAATTCAACAAAAAATTACCTTAATTTAGTAAAGCAGCGTTTCTTTTAAGAATTTATAAATTTTACATTGATTTATATGTTTTTTAAAGTTCATTTATTTTGAGAGAGAGAGAGAGAGCACATGAGCAGGGGAAGGGCAGAGAGAGGGAGAGAGAGAGAGAATACCGAGCCACATTGCCAGCACAGAACCCAATGTGGGGCTCAAACCATGAAATCATGACCTGAGCTGAAGTCAAAAGCTAGATGCTTAACCGACTGAGCCATCCAGATGCCTGACACTGCTTTATATTTTAATAGCTCTGTAGGTTTCTGAAAATTTTTCAATTTGTACTCACAGTAGCAATTTAAGAAATATTCTATTTGTCAAAAGCCAAGGGCTATATGTAAGTTTAAACTTCCTGTCTTTATACGGTAAAACTTGGTTTGTGAGCGTAATTCATTCCAGAAGCATGCTTGTAATCCAAAGCACTTGAATATCACATTTCAATAACCATTGGCTCAGTTGTGACCACGTGATGTTTGGCAGCATATACTACTCCTATTGCAAAACGTTGCTCATTTGTCAAGTTAAAATTTAGTAGAAATGTTTGCTTGCCTTGGGAAATACTTGCAGAACAAGTTACTCGCAATCCAAGGTTTTACTGTATTTGGTATTCATAAAAACCTTTTTGCTTACCTGGAGGCTAAATATAAGCATCACTTTGTAAAAGTTTCAATTTTGGCTTGTCTACTTTGAATCATTTGCAATATAATTTCCTGTTTGAAAGCCAGGTATCATGATCCGGATATTTTCTCAACTTTTTCAAATAATATATTAATCTTACTCTTTTTATGGATGCCATTCAGAAGTGAACATTTGCTGCACTTAGTTCATTTATTTATGAACTATGTTTTGATTTTTTCAAGAATTCCCAAATAATGCTTTCCTTCACCATTTGGTAGGTATAGGTAATGTATATAAAATTTGAAGCTCAACTTATGCTGTAAATTTAGTAATCCCTATAGTGATCCTTCTAGGAAAATCACAAGGAATAAACATAGTAAAATCAGCAGGATATGTATAGAAAGACAAACACTTACTGAGGCATGTAGAAAAGATGTAAACAAATGTAGGTTGTACTCCTTTCCTGACTGGGAAGATGACACACAAAAATTCCATTATTTCTCCCTATGTTAATCAGGTCGTTTAATGGAAAAAAGTAGCATCAGATCAGCACTATATGCTAAATAATTTGGATGTAAATTTAAAAAAATAAAAAATAAAATTAAGAAAAAAAGTAACATCAAATAAAATCAAACTGGCATTATGGACCAAGGGATTTATTGGTTCATGTAACTGAAAGTCTAGAAGAAAACTTAAATTCAAAGTCGGCTTAACTTGTTGACTATGTCCAAAGTCTCACTTTATTTTTCCCTCTCAGTGTATGTTCTTCTTGGTGTGTTGTTAGCTTTATTCCAAGGTTTTTGTGTTGTTTTGTTTTCCTGATTTCAAGTTAGTTACCAAAAGCTCCCTGGGCTGTAGAATTCCTGGTCTACGTGGCGGGTGGTGGAGGCCAGACATTCACAACTTTCAAATAAAATTACTGAAATACATCCTAACAGGCCAAATTTCAGTTATGTACTCAACTCAGCTCATCACTGTGGTGGGAGAAATGCCAAGTGCTGATTGGTTTAAGCCTACAAACAGCTACCTTTGGAATCTGAACCAAACCACGAAGCTATTATCCAAAGATAATAGTAGAAGTGATACTGGGAATGGAAATAAAATATCCTCCACACTTTCCAAATCACTTATAATTCAATGGATATTCATTAAAAAATGCAGTGGGATACGTGGAGCTTGACAATCTTACTCCAGTGTTCATCTAGAAAAAATATCCCTGAATTCAAACTCTAATAAGGCCCAAGTAGTTAACCTAAATAACAAAGATCAAATGCAAGGGCATTTCAATATGCAAAGATACAGTAAACCTACAATTTGTCTTCCTATCCAGGACATTTATCAGAGTAAAAGGAGATACCATTAATTATTATTCCAGATGAGAGTTATAACCCACACTATCCCAGACAAACCAGGACATATGTTAACATTCTCTCACAAGAGGGCAGCCTCCTAGTTCCTGCCAATTGATGAAATATGGTAAATAGTCTCAGTATCATTGGATCTTCTGATATTTCAGGAGAAAGAAATAATCCAATTTTATATAAATATCCTGATTTTAAAATTGTGGCATATTTTTAAAATATTTAGAAAAATTTTTTTTGTCTTGTAAATTCTGTTCTAGGAAGTAAATGAGCAAAAATAGCTTTTTTTATTTAAAGAAAAAAACCAAAAAATTAGTATATTGCCAAATACTAAAACATACACAAAAAGTAAGGTAATTAAGCAGTATGATATTGGTGTAAGGATAAGGGGATAAATCAACAGACTAGAATACACAAATCAGAGCCAACTGTTTATACAGAGCCATTTATCACATTCATTGTGTAAAAGTCATTCAAATATATTTCTTTCTCTTAAACATCACAGCCACTACCCTCATCTTAGTCGCCATCATTTCTCACCCAGATTACTGAAGAAGTCCCTGAGCTGCACTTTTAATCTCCTCATGCTCCACTTCAATCTATTCTATATTCTGTAACTAGTGTTTCAAAAGTGGCAAATCTGAACTCATTGTTCCTCTCTTAAAGCATATCAGTAATTTCTTACTGTTTTTAGGACAAAGACAAAATTTCATAATGTCTGTGATGAAATTCACGGCGTTGTCCTTACCTGCTCTTATACTTTAGATTGCCCAGTGGTTGGTATTTGTTTTCTAACCTGGTGAGTTTGAAATCCTTAATATACATATAAGTTGGAGAAGTTGAATCAATAGTGTGACATGCAAGTCTGAATTTCAAGAAGAGCGCCAACCTAGAAGTATCAATTTGAGACTCAACTGTGTTCTTATATGCTTAATGCAATGAGGTGAAATGCATGTACTTAGGAATATAGATACAGAGGAGAGGAAATCAAAGGTCTGATTACTGGGACACCCAGCATTGGAGGTCAGAAAAACAAAGGAGAAGCAGTCGAGGAGAATGCTATAAATTTGCCAGCAAAGGAAGGAGGAAACCAGGAGAGGGTGCCATTTCTAAGAAATGAGGAAGGTATAGAGGTCTAACCATTATATAGGTCAATAGCCAAATTATGGAAAGAGCCTAAATATCCATCAACTGATGAATGGATAAAGAAATTATGGTTTATATACACAAGGGAATGCTACATGGCAATGAGAAAGAATGAAATATGGCCCTTTGTAGCAAGTGGATGGAACTGGAGAGTGTGATGCTAAGTGAAATAAGTCATACAGAGAAAGACAGATACCATATGGTTTCACTCTTATGTGGATCCTGAGAAACTTAACAGAAACCCATGGGGGAGGGGAAGGAAAAAAAAAAAAAAGAGGTTAGAGTGGGAGAGAGCCAAAGCATAAGAGACTGTTAAAAACTGAGAACAAACTGAGGGTTGATGGGGGGTGGGAGGGAGGGGAGGGTGGGTGATAGGCATTGAGGAAGGCACCTGTTGGGATGAGCACTGGGTGTTGTATGGAAACCAATTTGACAATAAATTTCATGTATTAAAAAAGAGAGAGAAAGATATAAAAATTTGGAAATTATGAATGAAGAAGCAGAGCTGTCATGTTTACCAAGTATGTTAATTTCTGTATAGAAACCTCAAAGGAATCTAAAATCTTTATAATTTGTGAGAGAATTTAGCAATTTGCATAAAGATATAATCAATATAAAAAAATCAATATTTTTCTATCTGCAACAACAAAGTTAGAAAAACATTTTTAAAAGGATTCCATTTTTCATAGCAACTTCTTTTCCCTCTCAACCTAATTCAACACAATCTCTCAATTCAATCTCTTTCTTTCCATATGTATGTTTATGTATGTATGTGTGTGTGGTATGTGAGTAGGTATCAAAGGCATATCTTTTATAAAAGGTGATCGTGATCCTTATGAAACAAGTTATACAATTTTATTGAAATTTATTAAATACATAGAAATATGTATCCATACATCATATTAATACATAAAATTTTAATATTTTAAAGATAGTCTAACATTTGCAACACAAGCTTTGGTGAAAATATTAAATAAATGTAGTGTTGAGATATATATAGATCACAGAAATGTGAATTTGAAATTTTAGTATATGATGGAAGTGGCATTTCAGATCAGAAAAGGATGAAGTACTTAATAAGTTATACTGTGATAATTTTCGATGTTGGAGTAAGGAATAATAGGTCTTCATACAAACAATGCCAAATATTGGTTCCACTAAGACTAAGCACAAATATGCAAGAAGAAACATTTAGAGCTCTTACTGTATTTTCTCACAACAGTTTAAAATATATTAATGAAATAATTAATGAAATTCATGAAGTCCAAAAGTACATAAAATATTGTTAAATTTTATGCATTCATATCCAGACTACTATTTTTCAAAACGTATTATGAGAAAAATAAGACAGATGGCCAACTAGGAAAAGATGTTCCAAGGACATATAAGCGATAAAATGTTAGTACACCAAGGATATAAAGAAAAAAACAAAACAAAACAAAAACTCCATGGGGTAAAATAAACTGGTTACTCATAAATGAAGTAAGGCTAGTGACCAATAAATACATAATAAAATATTGAATCTCAGTAGCAACACCTGAATGAGAGTCCGTTTCACTTCCATTAGTTTGGCAGAAATTAGAGACTATCATTATCAGGTGTTATGATGGTGTGGTGCAAAGAGAACCACCATCTAATGCTGCTAGGGATATTAATTATTTAAAACCATCTGGAGAATAATTGGGCCCCATCTGTATAGATAAAGCATATTTACCCTCGACTCAATAATTTTTCTCTTAGGTATAAACTTTAGAGTAGCTAATGCACAGACACACAAGGACACATACAAAAGAGTGTTATTAGAAATTCTGGTTATAAAGAAAATGGAAGTGGCCAAAAAGTCCATCAATACACACACTCATGTGTGTATTTATTCATGCAGTGGAATCCAATATAAGCAGATAAACTAAAGCTATATTTATCAACATACATAAAACTCACAAATGTAAAGTTGAATTGTTAGAACAAGTTGCAGAATAAACACACATAAATTACAACATCATCTGCATAACATGTTTTAAAGCATGGGATAGTAAAAAACAAATTCCGAGATTTTACTTTTGCAGCTGGGAAGAACTATATGAGACCCAGCAACTCTGTTGGCGATGCTTTAGAGTTCATGTGTGGGATAGGTCCAGGGAGCTGTTACTATTACTCATACATTTGACTATGTTGAGATTTTATCATAAAATTTAAAAGAGGCTTTAATCTAGATTAAAAAGTAAAATCTAATTCCAGTTTCTGGTTCTATATGTAAGAAGCTTTTAAGTCACCACTCTATCTTATCAAGTAAAAGGTTGAACAGACTAAAATGTCAACAACTTCTTGGATCCATAAGAAAGGCAAGGACACAGAGCAAACCAAGGTCTCCAAGATTGGAGAGGCAGATAGGAGAACACAGAGGGTCATGATTCACCGGACAGAGGCTCACAAGCAGAAACGACTGTAGGAACCAGAACCAGGATAGGAAAACCTGAACTGCAATGCTGGAGGCTCAATGTGGACAACTCTTGAGCATTAAAAACTTCTCCAGGGGGACCCAGTCACAGGGAGATCCTCAAAATATGAGACTTACCTCCAGGATTTCAACCAGATTCCCACAGGGAATATCAGAGGAAAATCCACTCATGCTTCTGGCAGGGGGAGGAGAAAAGGAGCCATTTTGAAATATACCAGAGTACTCTATTCTTAACAAGGTCTGCCCTCAGGAGAAACTAGTTAACAAGAGGCTAAGCTGCTGGAGTATGGGAAATATTCATCTTTAGCCCACTCTCGCAATCCTGTTGCACCTAAAGGTGTGTGTGTGTGGGAGGGGGAAGTTCACAGTCCAGAGGCATAGGGTTGCTAAAAGACTGAGACCAAATCATAAGACTATAGTATGCTTCCCCTGCCCCAACACCTCACTACCACATTAATAAAGACCTGTTTAAAGCATTCCTTTTATACAGAACATCATGCTGAGTTATCAAGAAAAAATTATAAGGCATATCCAAAAGGCAATCCCCACACATAATTTGAATAACTGGACATGGCAAGGATGTTGGAATTATCAGACTAGGAATTTAAAATAACTATGATTAATATGCTAAGGGCTTTACTGGATAAAGCAGACAGCACACAAGAACAGACAGGCAATGTAAGCAGATAGTTGGACATCCTAATTAAGAACCAAAAAGAAATACTAGAGATCAAAAACACTAAAAGAAATGAAGAATGGCTTATTATAAACTGAATACATATGAGGAAAGAATCTCTGGGCTGGAGGATCTATCAACAGAATCCTCAAAGAATGAAAAGCAAACATGACAAAGCCTGAGAAAACAGAACAGAGTATCTAAGGACTGTGGGGCAACTAAAAAAGTGTGGCATACACATAATGAGGATACCAGAAGAAAAGGAAAGAGAGAAAGGAAGAAATATTTGAGTAATAATGACTGAGAATTTCCCCCAAATTAATGTCAGACATCAAACCAGAGATCCTTGAAGCCAGAGGGAAAAGACATCTTACTTTAGGGTAACAACATAAGAGTTACATCCAGGGGCACCTGGGTGGCTCAGTCAGTTAAGCATCCGAGTCTTGATTTCAGCTCAGGTCATGATCTCACGCTTTGTGAGTTCAAGCCCCACATCGGGCTCTGTACTGACAATGCAGAGCCTGCTTAGGATTCTCTCTCCCTCTCTCTCTGCCCCTCCCTTGCTGGCTATAAATCAATAAATCAATAAATAACATCCAACTTCTCCTCAGACACCAGGCAAGCAAGAAAAGCAGAGTGAAATATTTAAAATGTTGAGAGAAAAACCCACAAGTGTAGAATTCTGTACCTTGAAAAACCATCTTTCAAAAGTAAGGAAGAAATAAAGTCTTCCTCGTATTAAGAACAATTTAAGGAAACTTGCCAGTAAACTTTTCATAAAATGGAAAAGCAACTTACTGAAGGAGAGATGATATTTCTAAATCATTTATCTGACAAGGAGCTAATATCCAAAAACAATAAAGAACTCATATAACTTAATGGCAAAAAAACAAATAACTTGACTTAAAAATGGAAAGAAGATCTGAATAGACATTTTTCTAAAGACATGCAGATGGCCAACAGATAGATGAAAAGATGCTCAACATCACAAATCATCAGGGGAATGTCAATTAAACCACAACAAGATATCCCTTCATATCCTTAAAATGGTTATTATCTAAAAGACAAAAAATAACAAGGATGTGGAGAAAAGGAAACCCTTATGCACTGTTAGTGGGAATGGAAAACAGTATGGAAATTCCTCCAAATATTAAAAAAAAAATTACTATGTGATCCAGATGTCCCACTTCTGGGTATTTATCTGAAGAAAACAAAAATACTAACTCAAAAAGATGCACAGCATGTTTATTTAAGCATTATTTATAATGGCCAAGATATAAAAGCAACCTACATGTCCATTGATGAATGAATGGATAAAAAATTACACAGATAGATAGATAGATACATAGATATTATTCTTCCATAAAAAATGAAGTCTTGTCATTTGTATCAACATGGATGGAAACTGAGGTCATTATACTAAGTGAAATAAGTTAGAGAAAGACAAACACTGTATGATCTCACTTATGTAGAATCTAAAAAAAACAACAAACCGTAAAATAGATGCTGAGAACAGACTCGTGGTTGCAAAAGGCAGGAGTGGGGAATGGTCAAAATAGGTAAATGGAGTCAAAGGTATAAACTTCTGGATACAAAATAATTAAGTCATGGGGATATAATGTATAGCAGGGAAATTATAGTTAACAATTTTGTATTTCATATTTGAAAGTTGCTAAGAGTAAATCTTAAAGTTCTCATCATAAGAAAAAAAACTATAACTATATTGTTGATGGATGCTAGCTAGAGCTGTGTTGATCATTTCGCAAAATATACAAATATTGAATCATTATGTTGTACACCTGAAATTAATATAATGTCACATGTCAGCTGAAAATAAAAAAGGATGGGTGGCTCAGTCAGTTAAGTGTCTGCTTTGTTTCAGGTCATGATCTCGTGGCTCGTGAGTTTGAGCCCTACCCGCATCAGACTCTGCGTTGACATCTCAGAGCCTGGAGCCTGCTTTGGATTCTGAGTATCCTCCTCTCTCTCCCTGCCCCTCCCCTGCTTTTGCTCTGTCTCTCTCTCAAAAATAAATAAACAATAAAAATATTTTTAAAAAATAGAAAAGAAAAAAATGTAAAGTCTTTCCTCATGCAAAAACAAAAACTCAAACCATGAATGTTCATATTCTGAAATAGTCACTAATTAATGAAAAGAACTAGTGATATACTCAACCACTTGGATGGATCTCAAGGGCATTATGTTGGGTGGGATAAGCCAGGTATAAAAGATTACATGCTACATGATTCCATTTATGTAACATTCTTGAAATGACAAAATTATAGTGATGGACCCAGAGATTCGGGATTTTCTCTGTTTTGATGGAACAGCTCTGTCTTAATTTTGTTAGTGGCTGTATGAATCTAAACACACGATAAGACTTATCATGGTACATGCCAAAACAAAACAAAACAAAACAAAAGCAAACAAAAACAAGTGCATGTAAAAAGTGAAGTTTGAATAAGGTCTGTAGTGTAGTTAATAGTATCAGTGTCAGTTTCCTGACTTCGATAATATTCTATGGTCATGTTAGATATCATTAATGGGGACAGCTAAGTGGAGGGTACTCAGGTAAGCTCTGTATTGTTATTGCAAATTACTATGAGTCTTAAAACATCTCAAAATAAAAAGTTATACAAAATCTTCATACTTTTTTGATTGTTTCATCATGCGAAAGAGGCCTAACCATGTACTCCAGAAACCGTTTCCCTTCTGCAGAAGCCTGAACATATTTTCACAAAAACATAAACACTACATCAATAAATCGTATTTAGTAAAGTCGTGTAGTAGTCTTTAGCAACATAAGGTTTTAGCGAATTGCCACTAACAGAAAGTTATTATGAGTGTGACTTTCCTCCCAAAGGAACATAAACTCTCTCACACACTCGCAACAGGAGTAGATTTCATGCAAGCTAATGTACTGAAGAAAGAAAACAGCAGCAAGGAGGAAATAGGGAAGGTGCAGAGGAGCCTTGCACCTCACTTGCACATCACTGGCCCAAATCTGTTCTCCCATTATGGCATGTTTGTCTCGTTATAAACTTTAGGGATTTTTAATGATAGTAAATCTATACAAACCAAATTGCATCAGTATCTGTGAAAACCCTAATATAATATAAAACTCCTTGTATATATTGATTTGCATTCATTGAACACTGAACACCCCCCCCCACCATTCATTAGCTATCTTGTTGTCTTCAGGAAAATCATGAAGCGAAAAAACTTAATTGGTATTTCACCTTAAGTGAATAGATTGAATAAGAAACCAATTAGTATTTAGACAATAGAAAGCCTAATTCGCTACCAAGCATCCAACAGAAAATCTTCTTTATTTTCTTTCCGTAACTGAAACAAGAGTATATGGTAGGTCAGCACCTCAGGAACGTCTGTTCTAATCCCTCTCCTGCCACTAACTTATTGCTAAAGGCACAAACAAGGAACTTAACCAGGATATTAAGGCATTCGGCAAATATACTTGAGGCTGGTTCTGCTTTGGATGAGTTGGGTGTGTTTGAGAACACTGTAGAAAACAAGCTTACCTCTCTACATGGTCTAATATACATTTGTTTTGTGAAGAAGAGGGAGAGAAGAAACAAATATGAAAAACATTCTACTAAACCTGAAAGATGTGTACGTGTGTATGTGTGTGTGTGTGTGTGCGCGCGAGTCTGTGTGTGTGTATATGTGTGTGTGTGTGTGTGTGTGTGTGCGCGCGCGCGTGTGTGTGGGGGCGTGCGTGTACTCAACAAGGGCAGAATCAGTTTTTAGGGCAAAAATAATGAAGACTACTCTTTATTAAACTTTGAACATTCTAGAAGCATGATTAAAACATATATGATAAGGATTTCTAGTTCAATATGTGGAACATAGGACTTTTACTCTATTCACCATGCGCCCAATTCTGGATGAGTTTGATTTGCCAATCGTGACACAGACTAGATCAGTGCTGCTCTGGTGAGCTTCCACATGGCAGCAGGAACAAAAAGTGGACCCTTGGCTCTACACGCAGGTGACTCTAAATGTGGGAGTATCATGAAGTATAAGGCTATTTTCATTTTGCACAACAAAATGAAGTACTCCTCTGAGGATTGAGAGCAGCTTCCGGATGCCTCTCATGACCTTATTCATGGTCCATCTAGAATGGAGAGAGATGGAAAGGAGAGATCCCCTATGAAAATTTAAGAAATAAAAAGTGAGGAGCATTGAGAGCCTTAAAATGTCTCCAGCAATATATTTGCTATGGGTTAGTTAGCAACCACAAGTTTCATATTTCAGAATTGAGTGTTTTCATAGCATACTGTTTCCATAGGCACTGCTTGAGTTTATGAAGCAGCAAGATTATAAACTCTCAATCCCATCCCAAGTGGTTTAACCTCTTTGAGCATGAACTCTTTCTCAGTTAAACATGAATAAGAATGGCACTTCATAGAATTAGATGTGATTGGTCTATGTTTTGTGAAGAAAAATAGTATCCCATCATTAGCAGTCATGATTCTCGAAGAACGCTTCAGCTCTCCAGTTTTTTGACTAATAGAGATCACACTGATCTTGTGGAGTTCAGTACATCAAAAAAATATGAGATATTCCAGACTGACTTCAATTGGGAGTGTTCACAAGCATTCAATGGGTCTCTCATCTACATTCCAGGGTTTTCTAATGGCTTTGCAATTCTTCCCTCTCCGCCTACCATGATAACTGAATCCCCTAACCAGAAATAAAGAGGTAGGAAGGAAAGTTTGGAAAGTTTTTCTTTACAGGGAATATGCCATTCTTCAGCAGTCATTGATCACTGACCACAGACTTCCTGTGTCCCTGTGCTCTCAGTAAATACAAGGAGGGAGCATTATGTATTTCACCGTTCTTCTATGCAACCCTTTGATCATAATCACAAATTCCAAAGAAAAATGCTTTCTGACTTTCCATATATCAGTTGAATAAATAAGGATCATCTTTGAAAAAAAAAGAGTTTTGAAGCAGTAAAAATAAATGCTGAAAGAATATAAGAAAAGAATAAAAAACACTAAACCTTAATTTCACTCAGTTTCTGTTTGAATGTAAACCAATGCATGGTGAGTATTAGATTCCTAATTATATGATGAATATAATATGCCTGGCTTTGTGCCAGACCCCAAGGATTCAATAAATGGCATTTATTTTAGTGTGTGCACACATATGCATGTGTGGATAGATACACAGATGCATAGATAGACATCCATACCCACACATACCAATAAAATATCAATAAAGTTAAAATTACATTTTCATTGTAACTTTTGAATAGACTCCCAAGGGTTGTGAAATTGCCAAGTGAGTTTTTAGTATAATATTCAAAGCTCTCCAGTTATTACAGCATTTTTCATATTATAATTTAATGACACCAAATATCACAACCCCTCAGTTTTACCAGAAGTCAGCCAAAGTAGGATTTCCTCTAACATGTTAACAAAAATATGTTTCTAAAATTTACATCACAAGGAAAGTCTTCTGTTATAAGAAAAACTAATAATTTCTTCATTTTTCCTAGATATGAGGTAAAGTTTCAAGAATTAATTACTCATTCTTATTTTTTAATTATATTTCAGATATTTGCGGATTATATCCTCAATCACTGCCTCTTGTCCACATAAGATCTTCCCTTCTTAGTTCTTGGGGCTAAATAGTATCAGTGCTATTATTATCATGCATTAAAAAAAAACTGTGGCACCACATTTAAATTTCTGTAAGATTTTAACATATATCTTATAGCAAAATAAGGCTATTAATATTTTTTAATTAACTTGCATCTTTATGAAATATATTCACTTTTATCTATATAATTAGGAGGGTATTCCAAATTAAATATTGAAAAACATATTCTGAATTAAATTATTAAAAGCATACATGTCTGTTAAACTTATATTTACTAAATTATGAATAGTGTTAATCTCTTACATCCAGAAGGTATTAACATTCAATAATTTCTTAAGTTGGATTATCCGTAGCCAAGGCTGACTTATTCTGGTGAGTATTTTATGTTTTGGTAGCTTAGCTCTCAGCATGTTGCCATATATGAAAAATTCCTAGAGACAAGTAAATAAAACTGCATAATTCTTTTTTTTTCTTCTAAAATTACTTCACCCTTTTTGTTTCAATATCACTCAATCCTTTCTTTTGTAAAAAAAAAAAGTAATTCGACAAGCATCAGTTGACATGAATGTTTATTTTAACAAACTAAATAAGAAAACTGTCTTAAGTTGATAAAGGTTATCTAAACAAAATTTATAGCAAACACATCATTCTCAAAATATCAAAAACTTTCCTTCTAATATTGGGAGCAAGAAAAGGATGTCCATTATCACTTCTCCTATTCACAGTGGTACTGAATAATTATAGGCATGCCAAAGTATTTGGGGGGGAGGGTTTTGACGTCTGCAACTACTTCAAAATGCATCTAAAAAATAATTTAAAAAATGGGGGCGCCTGGGTGGCTCAGTCGGTTAAACGTCCGACTTCAGCTCAGGTCACGATCTCGCGGTCCATGAGTTCGAGCCCCGCGTCGGGCTCTGGGCTGATGGCTCAGAGCCTGGAGCCTGTTTCCGATTCTGTGTCTCCCTCTCTCTTTGCCTCTCCCCTGTTCATGCTCTGTGTCTGTCTCAAAAATAAATAAAACGTTAAAAAAATTAAAAAAAAAATTTAAAAAATGAATGGATTGGTGGATGGATAGAAAGACCGATAGATGTGTAATAAGGCAAGTGTGGGAAACTTAGTAAATCTAGGGTGGTAGAATCCAGGTGGTGAGTGTACAAATGTCTGCGACAGAATTCTTTACCTTCACTGTACATTGGGATAAGATAGTATCTGAGGTTTAGGCCAGGACAATAATGTTTTTTAAAAAATTAGGTTGAGTAAGAAGAAAATAAAATATCATTAATTGCAGATGACATGATTAAGTAGATAATCTGAAAGAATTTACTAACAAACCAATAGAATTAGCAAGATTTCTGAATACCAAGACACATACAAAAATCACGTGTACTTCTATATGCCAGCAACAATAGAAACTGACATTTTTAAAGTGTACCATTTATAAATAGCATTTAAAAAAAAGCAGTAAGTACCCAGAGATCAATCTAAAAAAAAAAAAAAGTTAGTAAAATAAAAAAAAACCTTAAATAACTGAATAGTTGTTAGACTTATGGGCTGGAATATTCAATATTATAATTCCTTCAGAACTGATCTATAGATTCAATGTAATCTCAACCTGAACTTTAGTAAGTTTGGGGGTATTTTTGGTAGAGGGAGAAGATTTGACAAATTATTTCTAAAATTTGTATGGAAATGCAAAAAGCCAAGACTAGCCCAGAAAATCTGGAAAAGGAACAAAGTCCATTCATTTTTTAATCAAATCAAATCAAATTATTTACCCCCACTCTCTGGCCTTATGTTCTCAGATCCCACTTACTTTTCCCTCCAACAAAAAATAGTAATAGTTGCTTTTTTGACTGTTAGTAATATCAAACTTTAAAGGCATTCTGTCTCACACTATGCATGGTTGTTTCAGTGTGGATTTGGGATTCAGATGGATGTGAATTTGAATCCCAAGTTATTTCAATAAGTGGCGAATGAATAGGAGAAAATTATTTGTCTTCTAACTTCATTTTCTTCATCTATAAAATAGAGCTATTAATGCTACTAACTCACATCTTCTCTAGAATAGAACGTACTAGCTCAATTAGCCATACTGTATCTTTAGGAAAATGGCCAGAAATGATATCACTGAACACAGAAGCAAAAGTTTTTATAAAGTTAAGAATCCATGGCTGCTGTGAGTATGCCCCAAACACACCTCCAACTACAGAGTGTAATGAACCAAGATGCTGGAATGAGAGCTCTGAAATCCACGACTGCATTTGGGAAAAGGCCAAGCTTCCCGTAGGCTGATCCTAACTGGTGACTGAACCCCACAAAAATGGTGAGGCATACCCACTCCTGGGAGACATGGGACTCCTCTGAGGGACATTTTTGGCTTGAAGGCTCCACGATATATTTGTCAAATATTCCTAACACTGTGGACATCAAGGAGACTTTCACCCAACCTTTTCTGCCTCCACTTCATTCAGGGTCAGACTCTCCCTATGTCTGCTATTTCTTCCAGCTTTCCCCGGTAAATGCTCTTTTTTTTTTTTTCCTTCAGAGAGGCATTTATCCCAATAAATCCTATTTTGGTGTCTATATCTCAGAAGACAAGAAACTAGCAGCAGTAGTCCCAGGAGTAATCCAATCAAGCAGGTGGTAACTTGAGAATGGCTCGACTTTTTTTTTTTTTTTTTCCAAAACAGAAAAAGCCATCCTGGTAAAAGGTGGTGATTGCTTGTCAGGGGTGTCCTCAGAAAATGTCATAGTAGAGAGAAATACTGCAGCAGGTAGAACAGTACAGGCACTTAGAATATGGGAAAAACATGGGAAAGCACGAATGCCTAAAAAGACATCAAGCTTGACTGGCTACTGCTAAATTGTCTTCTTGTTGTTGTTACACCCTTAGTTGAACTCTATGTATTTTAAGAAAGACTTTGGAGAGATTCACAAAAATCTATGCTGGTTCTATATTCCTGACCCCAGAATTTCTTCCACTTAGTTTGAATTTAGTTCAAAATGATTCTAAAATTCAGTCAATTGATAGAGTTATGGTAGGATTTGCCTGATTATAAACATAGTTGAGTTAGACCAAGGGGAACATAAAGTTTATAATCTGAAATAACAATTATTCTCTTTCCAAATTCTCAAAGCAAGCACAATAAAAATACAGATTACCTTTAAAAAATGAGAGAATGACAGTTGATTTATTAACAGCAAGAATGAAGCCTGAAGACGGTGTAATTCTAGCATCAAGGTGCTAAAACTCATAACAATCAAAAAAGAATTCTGAACACTGAAAAAATATAGTCGTCAATAATGAAGGTAAACAACACAATCACCTAACAAGATCTAATGAACCTGTATAGAAAATTCAATCCAAGAACTGGCGAATATCATTTTTTCAGAGAACCCATGGTATATTCATAAGATAGGTTATAACCTGGGCCATTAAAAAATCTAACAAGTTCAAAATAATTGAGATGATAAACAATCTATTCTCTAAATTTAAGGGGCTCAAACTAGGAATCAGTAACAGAAAAACAACATGTGGAGATTAAATAACCCACTTCTAAATAATTCATAGGTCAAAGAAAAAGGCTCAAAAGAAGTTGTAAAAACCCATGGACCTGAGTGAAAATAAAAACATAACATATTAAAAATATAGGATGCAACTAAAGCAGTACTGAGAGGGAAATTAACAGCACTTAATGCTCACATTAGAAACAAGGAAAAGTCTCAGAAAAATAATCTAGGTTCCTACCTCAAGAAACTAGAAAAATAAGAGCAAAATAAATCCAAAAAATAAAAAGAAAAGGACATAAGAGCAGAAATCAATAAAATTGAAAACCAATGGAAAAAATCAATGAACAAAATGTTTATTTAAAAAAAACCTTTAAAAGATAATAATTTGGGGCGCCTGGGTGGCGCAGTCGGTTAAGCGTCCGACTTCAGCCAGGTCACGATCTCGCGGTCCGTGAGTTCGAGCCCCGCGTCAGGCTCTGGGCTGATGGCTCGGAGCCTGGAGCCTGTTTCTGATTCTGTGTCTCCCTCTCTCTCTGCCCCTCCCCGTTCATGCTCTGTCTCTCTCTGTCTCAAAAATAAAAAAAAACAAAAAAAACAAAAAAAAAACGTTGAAAAAAAAAAATAAAAGATAATAATTTAAGCAAGGTAATAATTCATTGTAAACTTTATAATATATACAAATCATATACTAAAAATAAGCTAGCTAAGAGGAGAAGCAAAATGAAAGTGTATCTTGATAGATTCCTATACTCCATATGAAATAGTTTAATATTATTTGAAGATAGATGTTGATAAGTTAAATACGAATATTTTTGACTCCACAGCAACTACCAAAGACCAAAACAAAGTAGTATAGATAATAAGAAAAGAGTGAAGATAAAATGGAAATACAAATTCAATTAATTCCAAAGAAGTCAAGAAAAATGGAAAAACGACAATGTGTTTATGTGACAAATATAAACAAAATTGGCATAACAATTATTAAGACTGTTATAACTATTAAATGTAAATGGTTTAACCTTAAAAGGCTAATATTATCAGAGAGGATAAAAGAAAGACTAACAAAATGCAATGAAAATCCATTGTAAATGTAATTATTCAGTTAAGTTAAAAGTAAAAACATGAAAACAAAATAGACGTGCTTTCTAATACAGAAGCTGCTAGCCAAATATGGCTGTTGAGCAATAAAAATCTGCTTCAGACAAATTGAGAATGCTAGTACTGTAAAACACAGGAGTTGCTTAAGACTAAGTAAGAAAACTAATGTAAAATATATGGCTAAAACTAAAAATCAGTAACAAAAGAAATTCCTTGAATATTGGAAAAACTATGCAACATATTTCTAATTAACTCATGGTAAAAGAAGAATTAAAAGGTAATTTCAACATTACACCTGTTAGAATGGCTAAAACCAAAAGCACAAGAAACAACAAATGTTGGTAAGTATGTGGGGAAAAAGTAACCCTTGTGCACTATTGGTGGGAATGCAAACTGGTGCAGCTACTCTTAGAAAACAGCACGAAGTTTCCTCAAAAAATTAAAACTGGAGCTTCTCTACCATGCAGTAATTGCATGACTGGTTATCTACTCAAAAAATATGAAACACTAATTCAAAGGGGGCAGTATTATTTACAATAGTCAAATTATGGAAGCAGCCCAAGTGGTGTCCATTGATTGAGGAATGGGTAAGGAAGAAGTGGGGTGTGAGTGTGTGTGTGTGTATAATGGAATATTATTCTGCCATAAAAAGAATGAAATCTTGCCGTTTGCAACAACATGGCTGGAGCTACAGTGTGTAATGCTAAGTGAAATAAGTCAGTCGGAGAAAGACAAAAACCATATGATTTCACTTATATGTGGAATTTAAGAAACAAAACAAACAAGTAAAGGAAAAAGAGAGAGACAGAGACAGAGAAACTAAGAAACAGACTCTTAACTATAGAGAACAAACTGATGGTTTACCAGAGGAGAGGAGGGTGGGGCGATGGGTGAAATTGGTGAAAATAGACTAAGGAGAGCTCTTGCTGTAATGAGCACTGGAAAATGTATGATTGTACACCTGAAACAAATATGACACTGAATGTTAAGTATATTGGAATTAAAATAAAAACTTAAAATGCAGGGAGTCAGGACTCACCAGAGCAGACTCATGAGCAGAAACCACCTTGGAAACTAAGGTAAAACAAGACAAAACAAAACAAACCCAAACCGTAATTGATGAATTTCTGGAGGCTGAGTGTGGACACTCTGGGTGTTAAAAACCCTAGGGGAGCCCCAAAATGTTGTAATATTTACCTCCAGGATATTGACCAAATCCCCACAGTAAATATTGGAGAAAAATCCCCTTGGGCTTCCATCAGGGAGGGGGGAAAAGAACAATTTTGAAACTGACCAGAGCACTGTGATCTTCAAAGGCCTGTCCTCAGTTAAACAGAGCCTAACCTGCTGGGGTATTATCAGAGCCTAACTGACCTGGAAGAAAGGGCAAACTCAACTCAAGTCCCCTCTAGCCTTCCACTGGAGAAAGGAAGTACCCAACTCCAGCCCACTCCAGTCATTCTGTCTCATCTCCAGGGGCAGAAAAAAACCTGAAACATGTAGGAAGGTCACAGCAAAGGCTCACTAAAAGACAGACCTAATCACAGGTCTAGACGCTTCCTCTGCTCCAACTCCTCACCAGCATGTCACTAAAGGCCTATTTAGAGCAGTTCTTTTTACCTGTAATAACATGTCTGGATATCAAGAAAAAAATTACAAGAGATACTAAAAGGCACAAAACATAACTTGAAGAGACAGAGCAAGCGTCAGAACCAGACACAGCAGGGATATTGGAATTATCAGTCCAGGAATTTAAAACAACTATAATTGACATGCTAAGGATTCTAATGGATAAAGTACAGCATGCAAGAATAGGCAGACGATGTAAGTGGAGAGATGGTAAACCTAACAAGGGGCCAACAAAAATGCTTGAGATCACACTGTAACAGAGATGAAAAATACCTTTGTTGAGCTTATTAGTACACTGGACATGGCTGAGGAAAGGAGCTCTGAGTCTGAGGATGTCTCAGTAGAAATCACCAAAACTGAAAAGGAAAGGGAGCAAAGAGAAAAAAAAACCCAACAGTATATCCAAGGACCATGGAACAGCTACAAAAAGTATAACATCAGGCTAATGAGAATAATCAGAAGGAGAACAAAGAGAAAATGGAACAGCTGAAATATTTGAAGCAGTAATGACTGCAAATTTCCCCAAGTTAATGACAGACACCAAACCACAGATCCAGGAAGCTCAGATAGTGTCAAGTAAGATAAAGCATCCCCACCAATAAAACCCAAACAAACAAACAAAACAAAATCTACACCTAGGCATACTATTTTCAAGCTATACAAAATCAAAGGTAAATAAGAAAATTCTGAAAGAAACCAGAGGGAGAAAAATACCTTACCTATAGGATAACAGATAAGAATTACATACATTAAAACTTTGGTTTGTGAGCATAATTCATTCTGGAAACATGCTTGTAATCCAAAGCATTGTATATCAAAGCAAATTTCCCCATAAAAAATAATGGAGACTCAGATGATTCGTGCCATAAACCAAAAATTTGTATAAAAATGATTACAATACTGTAATGTAATACAAAATAATAAAGAAAATACAAAATATAAAGAAAAATAAATTAACCTGCACCTACCTTTGAAAAACTTCATGGCTGGTGTGAGGGAGACAAGAGAGAGTAGGCTTATTGTGTAGGATGACTTTCCCTGTCACTAACGGATATTGACTACAGTACAGTACAGTATTAATAAACTCTTAACATATACTACATTTAATGTAACTGGCAGTGAGGCAACAGAGGAAAGGGTCTATATCTGCAGGCAGCCTAACCTAAAATGAAGCAAAGCATTCCCAACCTCATTCCCAACCTGAAAAGCAAAGGACTGTCCATAGGTGATTTGAAGTGGCAAAGAATACACTAGTGCCAGTTCCAGCATTCTGAAAAAATCACTGATTTCTACCAAACACTGCAACCTGAGACTTGAGCATCTGAGCATAGGAGACAATCACCCACAATCCCACAGCAAGGGGGGCCGGGGAGAAGAAACATTGGCTAAGTTGTGATCACATGACGTTCAGCATCACATACTACTCATATTGTAAGACGTTGCTCATTTATTAAATTAAAATTTAGAAATATTTGCTCCTCTTACAGAACATTGGCAGAACAACCTACTCAGAATCCAAGGTTTTACTGTATATATCCTTGTAAAGTAGTTAAAGACAGAGAGAGAGTGTGTGTGTGTGCAATGACTATTCCAGGAACAGATGTATTCATTTATTCAAGCTAAAGTTTAAAAGTTAACTCTCTAGAAAAATGAGTAAGGGTTGCATGGAATTTGTTATTTAAATGTGTTGTTTAAAACATAACATTTACAATAAAATAATACATTTTATTTTAAATAAACAAAACTAAAGTTCTGTACTATTATAGCCTTTGTCCAAGAAAGATGAGACTCAATAATCATCAGTACCTGAGAGTGACTAGGGTTGATATGAAATGTCTGTAATGGTATCTGAGTATTTGTATTTTTATAATTTTATGCTAATTACATATTGGTCTTTTATAATTATTATAGATATTAATTTGAATTTTATAACCTAATACATTGAAAGATAGCATTTTGTTTTATTTTATTTTTTAGCATTTAAAGATTTCTTTTATTTTTTTAATATAATTTATTGTCAAATTGGCTTCCATACAACACCCAGTGTTCATCCCAACAAGTGCCCTCCTCAATGCCCATCACCCACTTTCCTCTCTCCTCCACGCATTTTATACAATCCATTATAAAAACATTTTATTACTTTGATTGATTATATCACCAGAAATCATTGGAACATTAGGGATTTAGACTTTCAGATCCTAACAAGAGTAACTACTCTTTCATCTAAGAAGATGAACATAATTGAAAACAAATCACTAGACAGTAAATTCTGCAGTAAAACTGTGGACAGAAATCAATAAAGTATTATAGCTCTTTTAAAGGGTTAAGAAAAAGTGCTATAATGCATCATTACAAACTACTAGATTTTTCTTGATAGAACTGAAGAAACTTTTTATATGAACCTGTTTATTCATTTCAATATCATTCTAAACTTTTGTGATTTACTCCCATCCATTTACTGCAATTAAGGACACAATACCTGGGCACCTGAGTGGCTCAGCTGGTTAAGCATCCAACTTCATCTCAGGTCATGATATCATGGTTTGTGGGTTTGAGCCCACCTCCGGTTCTGTGCTGACAGCTGGGAGCCTGGAGCCTGCAGCCTGCCTAGGATTCTGTATCTCTCTTTCTCTCTCTGCCCATCCATCACTTGTACACGTGTGCGCTCTCTCTCTCTCTCTCTCTCTCTCTCTCTCTCTCTGTCAAAAATAAATAAACATTTTTAAAAGAAGAACACAATTGGGGCGCCTGGGTGGCTCAGGCAGTTAAGCGTCCGACTTGGACTCAGGTCATGATCTCACGGTCTGTGAGTTCGAGCCCCATGTCGGGCTCTGTGCTGACAGCTCGGAGCCTGAAGCCTGCTTCAGATTCTGTGTCTCCCTCTCTCTCTGCCCCTCCCCTGCTCATGCTTTGTTTCTCTCTGTCTCTCACTAATAAATGAACGTTAAAAAATAAAAAAAACAGTATCAGTGGAGAAAAAAAATGTCAAAAAACCATGTCCTTCACTTGCATTTATAATAATATAAAAAATAAGTGAGATTCTTATTTTTAACAAGTAGATGTTTAATTATGTATATCCTGGGCAAAAAACACTCAATATCTTTAGTATGCTATTGTTTTATAATGATAGTCCAGGAATGTTGTCTTACATAACTATTTACCTTGAAAACAATTGATAAAAAATTACACAATTTTGTGAAATATAGTACTTTATAAAAATGATTTTCAAAATATTGTAAAATAGTTCCTTCCAATGGAGAAGAGAGCATTTATTAGGTAAGTAATGTTCACATTAATGTAAATGATTTCAAGGAGAGTAAACAATGTATCTATTATTCACTGCTATTCTTAGAGACTTTGATTGTGAATTATCACAGTCCTCTTAAGTATATTGTTTACATTGTCTACAAAAAATAATTTAAGAGACACAAAGAAAAAATTCAAAAAGAGCAAGCAAAAAAATGTAACCCTTAGTTTTTTCATATACATATTATATGTATATATGCATATCGCACACATACATATCTTAGTGGAAATGCATGAGGACAAAACACTGTAGATAATCTCAATTCACCAATTTGACACACTTGTCACACCAAATCCCACATATAAGCAGTCTTTGATTTTCAGGGATGAAAATAGAAATGCTTAGCCAGTTATTACCACCTTATCAATTCATGACACTCACAGCAGAACTAATGTGAATTTATGAATTTATTTTATTCTGCTTTTGACAAGCAATGCATAAAGCTCCACTTTTTTTTCAGTTGTTTTCTTAGTCTGTGTGGGTTGTATAATAGAATACCATAAACTGGGTAGTCTATAAACAACAGAAATTTATTTCTCACAGTTCTGGAAGCTGAGAAGTCCAAGATCAAGGTGCTGATAGATCAGGTGCCTGATGAGAGTAAGCTTCCTGGTTCACAGTGAGTTGTCTTTCCACTGTGTCCTCACACGGTAGGAGAGCAAAGGAGCTCTCTGGAGCAGCTTTTATAAGAGAACGAATCCCATTCATGAGGTCTCTAACCTTCATGATCTAATCACTGCCCAAAGGCCTCACCTCAAAGTATCATCACTCTGGGTATTAGGATCCAACATATGAATTGGGAAGGCGGGCGAGACACAAGCTTTCAGGCCATAGCAGATGCATTTTCCTACAAAGAGACTCGCTCTCTGCGAGTTATTGAAAACCTTCCAATTTAACAAAATTGTAGCGGAAAAAGAAAAAAAAAGACTTTGCCATTTTATACATACGATAGGCAAGGTGAAGTGCCTATAAATGACACTACAGGGAAAGGTACATCTCTGCCATGTCTTCTAGGAACTTTTACATTAACAAGAAGATAGACAGATGAGCAATTCAACCATTACAACATTGTGAATGCTACAGAAGACGTAAGTTCAGTACAGAGCACCTAAAAAACCCCCAGGATTATTACTAACTTCAGTCCTCACAGAGGTAAAGAGTAAAATATCTCAGAACTGGTCCTTGTGCAGTCAGAAAGGATGAATAGATCTTTGCAGGGAAATCTCCTGTCCCTTTGAGGAAAAATGGCTTATTCAAAGTGTGAGATAAAAGTAAACATGACATCGTAGGAGTGACGAGTTTTTCGATGTGACTGAATTATATCAGGGAATAGTGGAAAACAAGACTGGCAAAGTAGAAAGTGATCTGCTCATGGTCTTGAGTGGATATTTCAGTTGGGCTGACTAAGAGATTGCAAATGAATGACCATTGGTGCATTTTACACAAGTGATAGGAGTGCCTGTGGATAACACATTAAAAAAGAAGTGTGAATGGAGGCTATAGAGAGTACTAAAATGGAAGGAGAATGGGTAGCGTGTGGCTCAAACATGTTAAGAAATAAATGGATAGCATGTGGCTCAAAGAATTTAGGACATGAAGTAAAAAAAACAATAAACTTGGGGCGCCTGGGTGGCTTGGTCGGTTAAGCGTCTGACTTCGGCTCAGGTCATGATCTCACGGTCCGTGAGTTCGAGACCCACATCGGGCTCTGTGCTGACAGCTCAGAGCCTGGAGCCTGTTTCAGATTCTGTGTCTCCCTCTCTCTCTGCCCCTCCCCTGTTCATGCTCTGTCTCTCTCGGTCTCAAAAATAAATAAACGTTAAAAAAAAAAAAACAAAAAACAATAAACTTTATTTTCAGAATGAGAGGACAAATCTATGATTCTAAGTTGAGTCCAATTTCCTGATGTCAGTTGTTTCTAGAAAATGATTCTGTTGTGAAACCTTATGGAATGAATATATATTCTCACCAGAGGATTACTTACAAGCAGATCTCATATACTTGCTTTAAAATTAACTTCATTTCTGCTTTAGAATCCATATTTCATTTAGCCATTTAAATCATGTAAAAATGATATAAAAAAGTGATTTTTCATAAAAATTGTAATCCATTCCTCTAACAAAAGGGTCAGAAAAGTTTTTCTCTTAATGGCAAGATGCTAGATATTTAGGCTTTGCTGTCCAAGAGGCAAAGTCAAGGATATTATGTGGAACTGAGGTACAAAGAAAGAACATTTCCACAAACATTTAAATTTCAAAAATTCAAAATTTTATGTACACATACAAAAATTTAAATTTTATATTATTTCAACTTTTCACTAAATAGTATCCTGTCAATTTTTTCCCCAACCATGTCAGAACATGAAAACCATTCTTAACTCATAGCTGTACAAAAAAGGTCAGTGGGCTGGATTTGGCCCTCAAGCTGGAGTTTGCTCATTCCTGCCCTAAAAGTAAAGTCAATCACTCTCTTTGAGACAGCGTACCAGTCAAAAGAAATTGAAATTTTGATAGCGAACTGTAACAATAGGAAAGAGAATAGCGTGTTCAAAGAAGCATTCCCATACACACTTTCAAGAGCACGCACGCAATGTGCAGTCATTTGAAAAAATGAAACAATTAATGTGAATGAGAAGGCAATTCAAGAAAGGGAAACAATCCTTATTTAAAAGCAGAAGAATGGCTTAATCTTTAATTCCATTATTTGGAAGAATATATAGTAAAAGAAAACCAGCAAACTAGAATACATTTCTCCAAGTATAATGAGATGTCACTGAGACTCATAAAAAAAAATGTATGTGAAAAACCACCAAAGAAACTCTCTCTGAATCATAACTCTCATGATTTGTTGCATTAATTATGAATTTTGGACTGAAATTGTAAAGAAGAAAAAATTCAAATAATATGCATTATGGTAAGGCACTGTATCGTAAGACATTCAGTTTAACATCACTGGTTACCATGTCAGTTTTCTTAAGCTAGTTAAATACCATCTTAGTACTTTATAATACAGTGCCATTAAATTATTTGTTTAAAATGAATGATATTTTGTTTCATTTCTATAGTAAATTGGGGCTTAAGCCTTTGGTTAATAAGAGAAGTATTTATTAGATTATTCTTTAATGTTAAAATTTGATTTTACTTTTATTATTTCCATTTACAAAATAGAAAAGTTCAAGGAAATAATAGATAATGTGAAGACTGCTCAAAGTTGAATTTATACATTCTATTCTCCTCCCATAAGAGAATTAATAACAATTTATTCACATTTAAGGATCTCAAAAGTATAACAGAGTTTTAGTGAAGCAAACACTAATTCGAATTGTACATTTGTAATCAGTTCACTTCAAAAAGTTATTCGGTTTTGCTTCAAAATAAATATGCTCTATATGTGATGTTTATTAGCTTTCTAAATTAGTCCTCACCATGCAGAGAAGCATCCAGTGAATCAAGTCCATTAAAGCATCACAAGTGAGGCATATTTGGCTTTACAACACAGGCAGGGATAAGATATCCAACAGTATGCTCTACATGGGGCCTTTCAAGGTAGTTACTAGATGCTAAATTCTCCCTTCAATCCAGCTCTTGTTCAATAGGAACACATATGTCATTTCTGAGCATCAAAAAATCCCAGCTCTTATATCATATCATGATAGAAGTGTTTCTCTCTTGTTTTTCTAATCAAATGCCACACAAATTGAAAACCAGTAAAGTACAGGGGAGCCTGGGTGGCTCAGTCTGTTGAACATCCGACCTTTGCTCAGGTCACGATCTCACAGTTTATGGATTCCAGCCCCAAGGGCTTTGCGCTGACAGCATGGAGCCTGTTTCAGATTCTCTGTCTCCCTCTCTCTCTGTCCTTCCCCAGCTCGTTCTCTCTCTCTCTCTCTCTCTCTCTCTCTCTCTCTCTCTCTCTCTTTAAAATAAACATTAAGAACAGTAAAGACCAAAACTTTAAAAAATAAAAATTGCTTAATGAAATGTTGTAAAACACCAGAATAAGCATGTTATCAATCACAATATTCATTGTACTAGAATTAATGAATAGCTACCATGAACTTAATGCTCACCACATGCTAGCAATGTGCCAGACACCTTACCTGCAAAATCTCCTTTAATATGCATAATCTTATCAAGTGGATATACTACCTCAACTTTATAGATAATGAATTTGAGGAAAGTTTACGTAATTTCTCAACATCATACAGCTGATACTTCATAGGTCACGAATTTGGATGTAGGTCTTACTCTAGATGTCCACTCTGCTGTAATGTATTTGGCATGCAAAAATCTCTCAAATCACTACATCATGGATATTATTCACTTGTCTTTGCAGAAAATTACAACCTAACACAATTACAAAAAGAAGAAGAAGAAGAAGAAGGAGGAGGAGGAGGAGGAGGAGGAGGAGGAGGAGGAGGAGGAGAAGAAGGAGACTTCAGGAAATAAAGACAAAGAATATGTCTGGTTAGACATAACCATTTTGGTGATGACAAAAAAAAAATCATAGCCTTTGCTCAGAAATTGAATGCTATAGTGCTATAGGATTGAAGGCCTTGCTTTTTCCCACTGAATTTTCACATCTAGAATTTTTGTTAGCATCGTAACATCATGTATTAATTAAATCCAAAAAAAGAAGAAAACAAATAATAAATATGAAAGCAGAAAAATACAAAACATTGAAAAGGGTCGTTGGGGCTTTTAAAGAATTAGTGACTATTGGTACCAGCCAAGCTGCAGTGAGCTGACTACGTCCTCTCTCCTACTCATTACAACTAAAATCTCTAGATAGAATTCAAAAGGCAACTACCTGAGGACTCTGAAAAGTAAATAAGAGACAGATTAAAGAGCATAGTCAACCCGAACAAAAGCCTATATGGAGGCGAATTTACAAGGTTTACTTTTTTCCTTACTTAGGGGCTGATTTTGACTCAAGGACAGGTATTGTTTTATATTTTGTTTTGCTTTTTTAAAGTTATTTTGGCTACCTTTGCATTTCCATATGAGACTTAGAATCAGCTTGTCAATTTTTATAAGGATACGTGGTGATATTCTAATTGGGGTTATGTTAAATATATCTCTTCCCACCCTTTCAGTTTTAATGTATCTATACCTTTATAGTTAACATTCCTTCTTTGTAGACAGTATACAATTGGATTTTGTTCTTTTATTTAGACTATTTCTGTCTTGTGAAATTTTTATTTGTACTTGTCAGCTCTAGAATGACTTTATGGTTTCTTTTGGGTGTTCTCTTTATTGGTATTGTCATTTTGTTCATACATTACTTTCTTGACTTTCTTGCATCTTCCATTAGTTCTTTGATTGTCTTTAAGACAGTTGTTTTAAATTCTTTGTTTAGTAGATTTGCCATCTTGTCTCTCCCAGGGGCAATTTCTCTTTGTTCACTTTTTCCTTTAATGAGCCATAGTTCCCTGTCTTTTTGTATGCTTTGTGATTTTTTGTTGAAAACTGAACATCTGAATCTAATAACGTGGTAACTCTAGAAATAAGGTTTGCCCCCTTTCCTAGAATTTGCTATTTTCTGTTTTTGTTTTTCTACTTTTTTTTTTCTTTTTGTGTTGTTGATTGTTGTAGGAGGTCTCTATGCTGAGAACAGTCTGCAGTGTAAACCTAGAATTTTTCGATCTTTTCTGAGGCTGCACCTTTCCCTGGGCATGCACGGTAACTATTTCCCCTGTATATGCAGTTGCTTTTGATTCTCTTTAATGTCTGTCTCTCAAAAGCAGAAAAAGAAAAAAAAAATATGAATGAAGGGGTAAGGCCACCAGCCCTTTATATTCCTTACGAAGATTTTAATCACTTTAAGGGGTTCACAACAATGCAGCAGTGGCTGTCCACCTCTGTGTCTGCACCTCCCTAATCAAAAGCAGCCATCAACAATCAGTACTCCCGCTATGGCCTCTGCAAACAGTGTGCAAGCTGCTTCCATAACAGGCGCCCAGCTACCTGCCACAGGGCTGGAGTGTGGTAGAGGTAGTTGCTGCTGAGCTAGGAGATGATAGTGACCAAAATTAACTAGAATTTATTGTCCAAGACTTCCTGTAGAAGTTGCAAGTCTTCAGTCAATTCCAAACTTCCAAAATAGTCATATTAGATTCTACTAGTGCGTTGTTGCCTCATCAAGAAAATCGATTCTTGGTGCTACCTACTATGCCATATTCCTGGAATCCTCCTCAAATATTTTTATAAACATGATGTTATAGGCACTAGGGATTCCTACCCTAGAGGAACAATCTAGTGAGCACAGAGGAAAAAAACAACAAAATAAATCAATTATATAGTGTATTACATTGAGATAAATATTTGGGGAGAAAATATAGGAAGGTGAGGAGGATTAGAAGTATGTTTGGAAGGGTGTGATTTTTTAAAATTATTTTTCTTAATATTTTTAAAGTCTATTTATTTATTTTGAGAGAGACAGAGACAGTGCAAGTGGGGGAGGGGCAGAGAGAGAGGGAAACAAGAGAATCACAAGCCCTATCAGCACAGAGCCCAAAGCAGGGCTGGAACTCAGGAAGCCATGAGATCATGACCTGAGCCAAAACCAAGAGTTGGAAGCTTAACCGACTGAGCCACTGAGGCATCCCAGGTGTGATTTTTTAAATGGAGTACTAAGTGTAGGCTTCATTGAGAAGGTGATTTTGGAATAGAATTGAAGGTAATCAATGTGGAAGTAAGGTAGGTAGGTAATCAGAGCACACACAGCCACAGCAGCATATTTATTCCACATGGACTCATTTAGAGAATAGTTTTTGTAAGGAAAGGAAGAAAGAAAGATTTTTAAAGATTATTACTCTTGCCAACAAACTATTTTAATGTCTCTTTCTTCAAGGACTCCTATTTCTGAACCAATAGTCTTACATAGAATGTTTTAAAATTATTCCTTAATTAAATGTTTTGAGGTTTTGTAATCTGGAATTCTTTCCCAAACTTCTACTATTTCTTAAATTTTACTACATTTAAACAAAAGAAAACAAATGCAATGGTATTTCTCATTGTTTTGTTTTTCAAAACAATGTATTTATCCAAAGAAGAAAATGAATTTTAAAAGCTAATATTTTTACTACATAATATATATTCTTCTCATGTAAACATCTATTCCTCAATTTTTTTTATTACAGCTATTTCCCTCAACATTATATATGTGCTAAAAAGCTAGAAAAAAACTGGGACTGTCTTAACAGTATTTCAATAAAGAGTCATAGCAATAATAAAACCTTCTATCATTATTCATGAAAACTGATTTCTTTTTTTCTTTTTTATTCAGACTGAAAGGGAGCCAGAATCATTAACTCTCTGGCAGAGAGGAAGGAGAGTCTTTAGTTAATAATCAGAGACACCAAGTCTAACAAAAAATGTAGCTATTTTAATGCTTTGGAAATACAGAAAATACATAAGGGAACTCACTTTTGATAAATATGACTACAATATGCATTTCTTCCAAATATGAGCATAAAGTAATAGGAAACATGAAAAATACTGAAAATGTTAATGATGTATTAAGGCACTGTAAAATAGAAATATCTAACTACATGATTTAAATACCCTTATTGTAAAGATATTTCAAAATATGAAAATGGGATAAAGGAGTAAAGTTTGATTAGAATTAACAAATGAACCGAAAGGGCACATTTTTTACTTGCTTGTATAAACAGTTCAGACTCATATAAAATATTCAAGGGGTAATTAAGTTCTTCAGTCCCGAAAACTCAGTTATTTTCAAATTAGAGTCTTATACATTTTCCAATGTTAATCTTGGTCCGGGTTTTTCAGGCCTACTTTCTATGTCTTGTATTATGTTTTCTAAATGATGTATTTGTTAGTGTATGAATTCCATTAGTATTGAAAGAGTTTAATTTGTGTAATATTAACGTGGCAATATCACATTTATTAAATGTACTCATGGTAAAATTTTAAAGCATAAATGTAAAGTTCCTATGAAAGTATATTAATGTAAAATAAATATGGTTATGGTAGCTTTATATATTTGACTAAACCATATTTTTATTCACAAGTAATACCTTGTCACAATGACATTAAATCCTAGGGCAAGAAAGGAAACATTAAATGGCAAACTAATGAATTAACAAAGTATAAACCTGTCTCTCTATCTTGTTTATTATAAACAGATTATTATAGACCATTTGGTGATTGTTAATCAACTATCTTTCAATGTGTTGACCAAGATAATATCCTTAGTATATATAAATTTTTTTCTTTTTCTATATACCCTTAATACAACAATTAACTGGGAAACATAAGAATATCTTTAAAATGTAAATAGGTAAACAATTTTGGAATTGAAATATGGATTTGTATTACTTTGCTCAGAAAAACTGAGTTCACATGATTAAGAGTCCTTCAATGGATAAGAAAATGTGATTATTAGCAGGTCATATCACTGCAACACAGTAGGGATAAAATAGTTTAGACAGAATGCAACCCCACCCCACCCCACCCCCAATATAAGAGAGTTTTTAAATGAAGGCTGAAGGGTTAGGGAAGCTCTTAGTGAGAATTCTAGGCCACAGCATATGGAAGGTGGAAAATAGCCCATCTCATAGAGATGAGTACAGAAAAAAGCCAAGTTTAAATGAAAGTAAATTGTACAGAAAGCATTTCATCACCAAATTAATGATGTGGGATATCCGTTTACCAGGGAATGGGATACCATAGGCAAAAAAAAAAAAAAAAAAAAAAAAAAAATTGGGAGACTACTTTACTTGGTGAGTGTTAATTAATATTTTGGATTTAATGAGTAAATACGCATACCAATAAATATTATCTCATTTAATTCTTCAACATCACTCTGAAGACAGTATTATTATGTCATCCCAATTTCAAAGATAAAAAAACTGGGTCTTTGTGATGTTATTAACTAATCCATCTAAGTTTGCATAACTAGTATATTCAAGAGCCAAAACTCATCCCTAAACAATGTGACTTCAAAGTGTGTCCCATAGAATCTGGTCTACACTGCTCCACAACAAGGTGTGGGGTAATCAATACACCATGGAGTTTTTCTGAACACTTTTTCCACAAACATAACCTAAGATTTTATGAACACTATTGACAACACCATCACGCTAACACAAATAGAACAGACAATAAACCAAACATTCCTAAACATCTTTCCCCATTGTACCACTAAGTTGTATTTTTCTGAATGTATTTTTAAAGATATAAACATAGAATTTTACATTTGTCCCTCTTACAGTTCATTTTATTAGATCTAAGCCATCATTCCAAACCATCCTGAAAATTAATCTGTGGTTAAACGCATAGATATCTTCCCCAGGCAAATTTTGAAATAAATTTTAACTAAACATAGCAGAATGTGAGATTCAGATTATACAACTATAAGAATGTAACATTATTTAAAAGGATATTAAAAAAAGTATTCATGGGGCGCCTGGGTGGCGCAGTCGGTTAAGCGTCCGACTTCGGCTCAGGTCACGATCTCAAGGTCCGTGAGTTCGAGCCCCGCGTCAGGCTCTGGGCTGATGGTTCGGAGCCTGGAGCCTGTTTCCGACTCTGTGTCTCCCTCTCTCTCTGCCCCTCCCCCGTTCATGCTCTGTCTCTCTCTGTCCCAAAAATAAATTAAAAACGTTGGAAAAAAAAAATAAAAAAAAAAACCTCACACCTTCAATACAAAAGTGTAAAAAAAAAAAAAAAAAAAAAAAGTATTCATATCACAACCAGTAATACCAAAAGGAAAGAATTACCCACTGAATGAGACTCTTTCCTAATTAAAGTTACACTTGGATCTTCTGGGTCATATACTGAATGTAGAGAGGGAAATTTCATTTTAGAGGATAAATTCACAAGTAAAGGGCCACATGTATGTGGACCTGGATCTAAGGATTACAAATGGGAGATAAGTAATAACTAGAGAATTGGTTACTTCCTTAAAACCAAAAATGGCAAAGAATTTTTCTGTGCCAATTGTTTGCGTTAATATTAAAATTTTACATGCATAGAGTCATGTGCAGTATAAATGTAAAACTTGATTATTATCTTCAGGAGTGCCTCCACTAATTATTAAAAGGATTCAACTGAATATGGGGTAAAGGAAATCCTATAATGTCTTAACTTCCTTAGGTTATTAGAATGAGCCTGCTTTTGCAGAAAGTGAATCAGTTCTTCCAGTGTTAAACTATGTAATTTTTATGGACAGTGGGAAACTAGACATGATTCAGTTTTGATGTTATAAAATTCACTAGAGTCTCTGTGCCTTTCCTAACCACCTGAGACTTGTTGGCCTTTTTGGCATCACCAAGTAAAGAAATGAAAAGGTTAAACAAATAAATAAATAATTCTGAGCTTATGTACAATTTTCTTAATTCTTTTGACAAATATTTGGTCTTCAACATCTACTGTAAACCCATCCATCCATATTTAGAGTACTTTGATGATTTAGACAACAACTGAACGCCTTGTAAGGATTAGCTGCAATTGTCCACAAGTCAATTACTGAATATATTTCTGAAACCTCCCTTAGCTAATTAGAGCATTCCATTGAACCCCAAAAAGGCACTAAGCCTGCTATTCAAAACAGAATTAAGGTATGCACTGTTGCTCCTGTTACTATATAATTCAAGCAAAGAGTCTTGAAATATATTTGCCCAACCAGAAAACATGTGAAAATTATTTTGACTCTCTTCCCCCAGCAATGTGCAGGTTTGAAAGAGAAATGTAGTTATCTTTCATGTCATATTGATTGCTTTTGGCTTTCATGGACTCAAACAGGGTAGATCAATGTGGGATTTTACACTTTGCTAGAAACAGCTTTAGCAAAACGTGTTATTATTAGCTTCATTTGCAATTATAATTTTAAAGCCACACTTTGCTGGAGCAGGAAGAGAGGGCAACGAAAACAGAAACCATAAATGAGAGAGACAGCCTCGTGGATTCAGTGTCTGAAATTTTTTCATTTCATTGGATTCAGGTTGCCTCTTCCCAACACCCTTTATGAATGAACTAAGTGGCTGTTCTAAAGGAATTTTGGGGCACATGGGTGGCTCAGTCGGTTAAGCATCCTACTTCAGCTAGGGTCGTGATCTCACGGTTCGTGAGTTCAAGCCCTGTGTCGGGCCCTGTGCTGACAACAGCTCAGAGCCTGGAGCCTGCTTCTGATTCTGTGTCCCTTGGCTTTCTCTGCCTCTCCCGCCTTGTGCTCTTTCTCTCTCAAAAATAAATAAATGTTAAAAAAAATTCTTAAGGAATTTTACATTTGGGAAATTACTTTTACTTTACAACTAATATACAGGTCCTAGAATATTCATCACTGCCAAAAAATTGTTTACATTGTTCTCATGTAATTCCCTTTATAAATATATAAAATAACTGTTGTTATCATCCAGTTATAATACTGAGAATTGCCCTAATTTCTTTTTGCCTGGCAATGTTTGTTCAGTTGGTAATAAATTTATCTAGTCAAACTATATGATACCTCTACTAAACCCTTTGTACTCACGGATACAGGGTTTTTAGCTCATAGCAGTGGTCTTTCTTCCAAGTTAGCTCAGAGCTTGGGGTTTGTAGGACAACTTCTGGGAGTTTTTATTTATGAAATATAGAAATACAGTTAAATTTTCAAAATTTTTATTTTGATTTTTCTTTTGCCTTGCAACTACAAAAGATCTATCTACCATCTATCTATCTATCATACTTGACTTATCGTAGCTTGAGGTACCTGGGTGGCTTAGTTGGCTCAGCATTTGACTTTTGGTTTGGGCTCAGGTTGTGATCCCAGGGTTGTGGGATCCAGGCACGTGTCGGGCTCTGCACTGAGAATTGAGCCTGCTCAAGATTCCCTCTCTTCCACTACTCCTTTCCCCTACTCACATGTGCTCTCTCTCTCTAATAAATAAATAAATAAATAAATAAATAAATAAACAAATAAACAAAGTTTGTGTATTTTGCCTCAGTAAGATAATAAGGAACATTTCTCAAAGAAGAATTTTTTTGGAATTTTTCCCCTTCCAATGAATATTGGGCAACTAGTCAGTCACCATCACATATCTCTGTTGTAACAGTGATGATCACAGTGTACTTAGCATTAAAAAAATGGTGGCAATAATAGCTTTCATAGTTTTTGTTTCTATAGTTGCAGTTTTGTTGTTATTGCTACAGTTTTTGAACATTTATCAATGATTTTATTTTGATTTATCGATTAATGAAGAAACCAGTAAGAGATTACAACGGGTACCTATTTCTATTTTTTTAATGGGTATCTCCCTCAGTTTCTCACTACTTTTCCATTATTTCCCCTGGATTTGGAGCTTTGGCTGCTTCCCAACCTGTTGGTCAACCTTACCAGCTTTTGGTAGTCTTTTTCTTTGGGGAAAAACTCTGTTCCCCATTTTTGATATGGTTTTCCCTAAATCATAAAGATTTTACCTATTTAATTTTAAGTGTTGCTTCCCTGATAAATCTTGCTACTGTATCTCATCCATCAGGTACAGACTTTTTATATTTCAGCTGCTATTAACAGACTAAGTTGCTATTAATTTTAGATGCTATTAACAGATCAAGGTACTATTCTTCCACAGACCTTGTGATTTAGACCCCTGCTAGCCACCTCAATCAGGAAGAATCATTTACCTATATAAATTTTTCTCAGTCCACTTTTTAATGTTTATTTATTTTTGGGAGGGAGGGAGAGAGAGAAAGAGAGAGAGAGAAAGAGAGAGAGAGAGAGAGAGAGAGAGAGAGAGAGAGAGAGAGAGAACAAGTGAGGGAGAGGCAGAGGGAGCCACAGAATCCAAAGCAGTCTCCAGGCTCTGAGCTGTCAGCACTGAGTCTGATGCGGGGCTCAAACCCATGAACCATGAGATCATGACCTGAGCTGAAGTTGGAAGCTTAATTGACTGAGCCACCCAGGTGCCCCTCTCAGTCCACTCTTAATAAACCCTACTTTCCTCTGCTTTGCCACCAGTACTTTGTTAAGATTCTGGTTTACTCATGGTAGGCTAAGCATGAGGCTAACAAGAGCACAGTGGTAAAGAAGGACCAGCAGTCAGGTTCACTGTTTTCAGTTGTATGTTCTTTTGAGAGTTTCTAAACAATTATGTACCCCTGATATACATCTAAATGTTTTCCTATGTTGCTAATTAAAAGATACAACCACACTGGTAACTGAACACAGATAACAAAATCCTTTGTCACATTTAACAAACCAATCTCTGGTTTAGGGTAACTAAAAATTGGGCAGTATAAATTTTTTCTTGTATTTCAAACTGAACTCATTAAGTTGGGTATAAAAGAAAGAAAACTTAACATGTGGCCATTGTGGTTCCACCGATAGAAAAAGAGGACAGTGGGAGCCTTGGAAGGACATTCATCTTCCTTGCTCAGGTATTTGCCTACCAGCCCCCCGCCCCCCGCCATGGTGGTTATTAATAAAAGTTCAGGGAGAAGTAAAGGAGAAAAACAGCATTCAACTTACAAAATCTGATGATATTTGATTGAATTAATTATTCCTTTAATACTTTCAACATCCTAAAGTATCTAGCCATTGCTTATATCCCCAGCTTCATTTCATACCAATTTTCTATTTCCATGCTTACTCTTTACCCTTGATTGAGCCATGCTAAGTATCTCTAAGTTCCTCAAAAGTGCCAACAAATTTACTACCTCAAGGCCTCTTTGCATGGAATATTCTTTTCTGAACTCTTCGCTTAGAAAAACTATACATCTGATGCCACTTAATCATGATCTCTCCAAAGAGGCCTCCTCTAACCCCTAAATTAAATTCCTAGCCACATGTATTTTTCATGTTTATCAGGTTGTTTTTACTTGCATATGTTTATGTGACAATGTGTTTACTATCATTTCACTAATGTTTATCTCACAAAACTGGACTTTCTTAACAGTGAGGAGACACATTAGCTCACATGAAAGCAAGACCCAAGGTAGGTCAGACTTCAAGGTTGTTTAACTCAGTGAAAAATCAGATTGTAGAATGACTGCCAGAACTTCATATCCCCTTGCTTTCATATTTAGCAGGAGGGAGAGAGCTGGTTTGCAAAGACTTAAGACCAAGGGAATACTTCCCCCAAAGATTCCAGAAAACCTAATCTGTTGAGCAACATTGGATCACAAACTTATTCTTGAGTTGATCATTGGCAAGAGAGGTGGGATTTCTTTTAGTCCAATCTGAGCTATCCTTGGAATTGAGGGGGGATCATATTTCCCTGAGGCAGCATAAGGTATATGGGAGAGAAATACATACATAAAGCAAGTTAGCATTCTGTTATAAAGAAGAAAGAGGATACTGGGTAAACAGCTAGCAATATCCACCCCATTACTGTATACGCAGAACTTGTTTATCTTGTTTAAACTGTATAATGTTGTCATCATGTTTGATTTTAATGTTTTAAAATGTCATGATCCCATTATTTACTATTCAAGTTAAACCAACAAATGTCATTCTGACTACCTTGCAGGATGAGAATTTAGATGCACTTTTATATGTAGCCAGAAGCAAACTTCCCATCCAAAACTGCCTATTAAACTTGTTTCCAAAATCTGTGTCCCTCACACAAAGGTTGAACATAAATAATGCATGATGTTATCTATCAAGAAAGCTGTTTCAATCCAACACTCTGAAAAATTCAGTTTACCAAGAAATTAAGAGGTAAATTCTAGAAGAGTGAATTGGAAAATATATGTCAAATCATGTACAATTAAAATATCATTAATGCTGCATAGGATTTATGCAGCCACATGGTTGTCCAACATAATAGTTAACTATGAAGCTATAAGAACATAAGAATTTAAGGAAGAGAGGCTCAATAGAAAAGGGCATATCTGTGCTTTGCCTGCTGTATCCCAAGGTCACAGAAGCATGAGTCAAACTGCATCTGAGGATCCATTCACTAGAAGCAATGGGGTAGCACATAGAGTCTGTAGGAGGTTGGATTAAAATGAAACATTAGAGGCTCAAATTCTGCCCTTAGGTCAGCCCAGTTCCAGCAGCCTGAGCTAACTTTGCTCAGCGAGAGAGGAAAATCTAACCTAGAGTGACAATTTAAACTAAAATGAACTACCTTGTAAGTTCCTCTCCAAAATAGACTATTAAAACCAACAATATAGAAAAAATTTGTGTTTGGAATATTTAGTAGAGATGAGTCAGATTTCATAAGATACATGCATTTGACATCAGCAATTTTGATAAATACAACTAATCAGCTTTGTAAACAGAAGATCTGTATACACATGCATGCATGGTTACACACACATACACATATACATGCACACTTGAATTTAGCTCCATTGTAGCTGTTAGTAACAGTACCCAGGATCTCTGGATAAGGAAGAGAAATTATAAATTACAAAACACAATGGGAAAAATTCAAAATTGATGATCATATATCAGTTGCTACTTCTCTGCCATACGTTATGACTCATCACTGCCATGGGGAAGTTCATAACTGCCTATGAAGTTCCACAGCCCTAGCCTGACACCATCATTTCAGGGCTCCATTTCTTCAAACCAAATCTCTTATCCAAATTCCTTTATGATCTTCCCCAAACAACCCTACTGGGGAAACAACTCTAGCAGATGGTTCAACATTTCTTAATTCGTTATTATACAGAATAATTGAATTCTTGCTTTTCTCGATTTTCTTCACTAAGACTAGATAGGACCTACCCTTTCATAATCCCTTTCCCTTAGATTAAACCCCTGCTTTCCTAAACTGGAGATGAGTTTTCAATTGCCATTATTTTAGATTGCATCATTTCTTCTCTAATGCATTCTTTCTATAGATGAGAAAATTGAGAGTCAGAGCCCCTGTAACTTGTATGACATCACTCAGGCTTCAAAGTCTACTATCTTTTCATTTATCACTGATTTTAAACCAAATTAGCAAACAAGAAGAGGCCCCACACATCAACAGAACCTTATGCTAATATTCAGGGGGTAAACTATTACATGGACTTCACACATTCAACACAATAAATATGATTGAGCACAAGCAATGCTCAACTAAACAAGAGAGGCAGATCCTTGTAATTACAAGGTTATCTTCTACTAGAAGATACAGACATTGGACAAATAAACACAAATAAAGATATAATACAATTAGTACTAAGTGCTATTAAGGGAAAGAACAACATGCTATAATCCAGTAATAGAAAATATCTATTTGAGAGTGCAATAATCTATTCTGTGTTCTTTGAATACACAATATAAAATTCACAGAAATTTTTAATGCCCTAAATATATTTTTTTAATCTCAAGAACTACATAAGTCCAATAGACACATTTAAGTACTACTCTAGTCTCCTAATTCTGTTCCTGTCAAAAACCTATGCCAAACACAATTTAGGTATATAAAAACAAGCAAGCAAACTATAGGTAACTGCTGTGAGTGAACAATCACCTACATTCTCTGGTCTCCACTCCCCAAGCTGGGTACTAGGAGCCTTCTTTGAAACAATGTACTTGTACTGTGATTCTTCTGAGAGATTTCCAGGGGATAGCTGTTGCTTCATTGCTACTTTGCCTTCCTTTGTTATATGGTTTTGTGTTGCACTTCTTTCCTCCAGAGAGATTTTATAGAGACTTTTGTTGCAAACCAGAATAATAATGGTATCCTACGCCATTTTTAATGCAAGCCTTATTTTGCTTAACTTCTCTGAGAGGATTTACTGTGCACAGAGTATGAAGTAGGTGTGAAATTCTGTGCCTTTGTCTAAATACCATCCTGCTTAATCACTTTTTTGTTATTGTTTTTTTTTTTTCCTCAAAATGTCAGTAAACTTTGTCTTGCGTCCAGTAAATCATAAGACTGGTTACTTGTTTCCATTCTGGTAACATGTTGCAATAAATATTACTTCACACACATGATATCCTATCACAGGGCATCAAACAGGGATCATGCATAGTGCACACTCAAGTGTGCATGTGGATGAAGTCATGAGACCCTAATGCTTCCCCTGGTTAATCCCTTCCCTTACCACTGAACCATTCACCACCTAATTTGGCAAGACCCTAGACTTCTTCACAGAGAAAATTTGAACTTCCAGATGAGAATGCTTCTTCATCCCTCCACCTCTAAACCTCATTGCATCCATACCCAATTCCCCCTGCCTTTTAACTGATACAAAGCAAACATTATCTAATCTAAAGCCAAGCTCTCTCTCTGCTCTGGATCTCATCCCCTTCAGCCTTTCCAGAAAACACATGTCATCCATTTTCTCTGCTCTTTCCTCCCATCTTGATCTCTTGCTTCCTACTTGATCAGTCTTATTGTCTTCTTCATGTAAAATAAATGAATACACAGAATAAAAACCCGACTTTCAATCTATGTGTTCTAACTGTTGCCTTATCTCATTCCACACCTTCCAGGCCAAACATATCATAGGGAAACTTATTAATTCCATTTTCTGACATATGTCATAAGGATAGGACCTGACCCAAGAGGATTAGGGCTTCTATGACAAGAGACACCAGAGAGCTCCTTCACACTCTGCACACACAGAGGAATGGCCATGTGAGGATACATTGAGAAGACGGCTGTCTGTATCAGTTAGGAAGAGAGTAGGTTCATCAGAAACTAATCTGCTGGCACCTTGATTTGGGACATCTAGTCTCTAGAGTATGAGAAAATGCAGTTCTGCTTTGTAAGCCACATATCTGTGGTTTTTTGTCATGACAGGCCAAGCACACTAATAATACCCAACTCTTGGAACAGTCACTGAAACCACCATATTATAAATCCAGTGGGCTTACCTTCAGTCTTCATCATACATAAACTGCTTCATTCATGTTGACTGAACAAACACTTTTGAATACCTACCACTGTATTAGACACAAAGAATACAGAAATTGAAGGTCTCATATTCTAGTAAGTGGAAGACTAACAAAAACATGAAACAAATTGTTTGATGATACCAAACATCAAAATGTGTCATTTATAGGATAAGAGCATAATCATATTTTCATTTACAAAGAGAACTCTGGGCCTACAACAGGATAGAGTAGTGAGTTGGGAGAGAGTTTGTTCCTATAAAAGAACAAAAATGATATCAGATAATGAGAAGTTCTATGATGTCGATAATTGTGTTAGTCACTCTGTTCCCTTAAAACACTTTTGTTTTTAAATTTATCTAGCTTTTCCTCCACATCTCTGGCCATTTTTTTCTCTCAGGCTCATGTTCTGGCTTGTGTTCTCCCAACCGTAATTTAGATATTAACAGTCTTCTAGCCCTGATCTTGACCATTATTATCTTGAAATACAACATCATGTTTTTATTATATTGCAAATTGCTCTAAATTCTATCCTTTCCTCTAAGACCCTTCCTTGGGGAAGTATATGTCCAAATCTTTCCTGGGATATCTTAAACACATCTCAACCTGTTTTTTTTTTTTCAAACAAGCCTGAAGACATCTTAGAAAAAAATGTCTCAACCATAATAAATTCATTGTTTCTTCAAATCCTAAATACCTTCCAAATCTCCTCTCCAATTTTGATTGTTTCTTGACTACATTGTTAGGTATCCTCCCAAACAGTCTCCTTCTCCCCCAACTCATTACCCTATCGTGTTGTGGGCCCAGGTTCTCTTTGTAAGTGAAAATATGAGTGTGGAGTTATCTTATAAAAGACACATCCTGCTGCTTAAAAAATAATAAGGAAAACCTGTAAAATATTCTAAGGATGTCTGAGTGGCTCAGTCGATTAAGTGTCTAACTCTTGATTTTGGCTCAGGTCGTGATCTTGAGTTTGAGCCCAGGATCTGGCTCAGCACTAACAGTGGGGAGCCTGCTTGGGAATCAATCTCTCTCTCTCTCTCTCTCTCTCTCTCTCTCTCTCTCTCTCTCTCTGTGTGTGTGTGTGTATGTGTGTGTGTCTCCCCTCTTTTCACTCTCATTCTGTCTCTAAAATAAATAAACTTAAAAATGATATTCTAAAGGATGCAAAAAATCTTTAGAATCTTCTAACATGTTACTTTCTAGTCTCTCTCTAAGCTCTACACACGTGTTTCATTTTCCTGGATGCACCGTTCTCTTTGCCACCTCCAGTGCTTTTGAGCAGGCTTTTCCCTTCTGCTTGAGAAAGGATTTTCCCAACTGTATTACATAGTTAGGTACTACTCATCCTTAACATTTCAACTCTAATTTCTTTCTCTACGAAAGCATTCACTATTCCACCTTCTAACATTACAGACAAAACCTTCTGTATTCATTAAACTGTACTCATATTAAGAGGGGAAACAGTCAATAATTGAATAAAATAAGTAGAATATCAGCAATCCAGAAAGTTCACTTTGGAACATATAACTAACAGAAATGTATATTGTTTATGTAAATACATAAAATTATCAAAAACATATACAATAGTGTTTATAGCAATATGATTAGCCCAACACAGAAAAACCCAAATGCTCATCTATAATAGAATGGGTAAACTACAGTGAATTCATATAAAGGAATATCATATTGTGATGAGGACAAGACTCCAACTACATGCACCAACAGTAAATGAATCTCATGAATGTCGTATTTAGTGAGAGAAATAAAAGAGTGTAAACTTTCTGTTTTATTCCATATATGGAGAGTTTAAAAGCAGACAAAAATTCATGCTACTAGAAATCAAGAGGATGATTACCACTCATGGGGTAGTGGTGATTAGAAGGGAATAATGAAAAGTTTCTTGGGCGGTAGTGATATGCTGTTATTCTTTTTTGGTGTAAGTTTTATGGATTTGTTCACTTTGGGACACACCTTTTATGTTCTATGATTCTGCTGTCTGTATGCCATACTTCCAACTATTTTTACTTAAAAATAATATGTTAGATGCTAAATACATGAAAAAAAAAAGAAGTAAAAAATAAGAGTAGACATGCCATAGGAGGATCATGGTTTCAGTAGGATTGGTGGCAATTTTAAATAGGGTAATCAGAAAACATCTCACCCAGGTGACTTTTCATCATAAATATGAAATGGGGGGAGTTATGTAAACATCTGGTAAGGAATGTCATGGAAAGAGGAAATTAGGGTACAATGTTCCCTGTTATTGTTTTCAACCTAGTATTTTCAGTGAACAATGAGGAAGCCAGAATAGCCGAATGGAATGATCAAGGGATGGAGAGTATAGAATTAGGACACAGAATTAATAGGCAAGTGAGTCCTGAGATTTATTTCAGAGGCCTGAAAGTCATTTGAAGGACTTTGAACTTGTGAGAGTTAGGCTTCCTAGTAATCACATTTTTGTAAAGACGCCTTCCACAAGGAACCCAGAACCACTGTATGCAATAGTGTGGCATTCAAAACTTAGTCATAAAGTGTCTTGCTTCTATCTGTGTCTCTTGGGAAAGTTAACTATGATAAAAAGTCTATGTTGAGACTTCCATATTCTAAGGACACCCAAGCTATCCAATGGGGAAACTACATGTTGAGAGAGATTCTGGCCATCTCCAAGTAGCTCCGGCCATTCAGTTAATGTACATGTGAGTGAAAAGTCATCTTGAATGTGTAGGTTCATCAAGCCTTCTATGAGTCTGGCCCCAGCTGCTTTTGATCGCAACCGCATGGAAAACTTCAAGAACCAGCCCCTCCGAACCCCGTCAATCCCAAACGTAAGAGATAATCATCTGTTATTTTAAGCTATTAAGTTTTGAGGTGGTCTGTTACTTTGCAACAAGTAATCAAAGTAGGATTTTTCTCTAAGTGAGATAGAAAGCCATTGGAAGATTCTGAGCAGAGGAATGACTTATGTCTTCAAAGGAGCATTCATTGATGCTATGTTGTGAAAAGACTACAGGAGCTGTTGGAGGGCAATAGCAGAAGAAGGAAGGCTGCTTAGAAGGCTATTGTGTTCTTTGTACTTATAACAATCAATCACAGTTTTAATTAACTAATTTATTTTGTAACCTTGTGATATATTTCTTTTGGCTAGATTATAGCATTATGAAAGCAGGGAACATTTAGATCTTGTTCATTCACAAATCCTCAATGTGTGACAGATGCCCAATAATAATTTACTGAAAGAAAGTATAACTGTATGAATGAACGAACGAATGAACGAACGAATGCTTTAGATGCTTAACTAAATAAAGGCTTTGTTCCTGGATGTTATTTATGGTTTGGGTTCCTCATTGTCTTCTTCTAATTTCCATTTCTGTTGTTTCTTTCAACTTCATGTCTGGTTTTAAATATAAATGCACAAACAATGCATAAAAAATGAGAATTCAGCCAGCACTGACGGAAGAGTTTGAATATAAAGTAATTTTAACATTTTAAAATCCAAATGCAGATATGATAGGAAATGAGACAAAACTCTACTGCACTGAAATATGTATTCTTTCTCATGATAAAATTTAAAGCCTAGTGAATGTTAACACATTTTCTGTACTACTTTGTAGAGTAAAACTGATCATGGGTGAAATATTCTGCAAACTCAAAGGGTTCATCTCTTTGAAAAATTGCAGCAGAATAAAAATTGGCCTATTCCCATATGGCAGATAAAGAGATCACTGCTAAGAGGACCTAGAAAATAATATTCAAAAAAAAAAGAAAATTAAATATCCATATAACCAATGCCATCAGTTATAAGAATTACCCACTTAATCGTAATTTATCTTTGTCTTATTTTAAGTTATTTGTAAATGATTTATTTTATGCCATATGGTTTTATATTTCAGCATTTCCACATCACTGCTATCCACCATTGTTTTACCCGGGCTTCAAGAAGTGATACCAGCACTGTATTAGGACCAGCTTCAGGTGTCAATGACAGGATATTAAATTATGAGGTGTGCAAGAGCTAGCTTACAGCAAAGACTTTCTCACATCCACTTTAATATTCTATCTTCCCTGTTTCCATATCCCCCAAATCTGTTCCAAAACACGTTCTCCTGTTTGCTGCCAGAAAATACTGGCAAGATCCCACACATTTTTATTTAATAGTTTCTTTCTTCTCAAAGAAGGTACTGTGCCTCTCTGATTATGCCAGGTGACATTCTTTACAACGCCACACTAATCCATTACATTGATGACAATATATGACTCAGAAGTAAGCAGAAACTGCCAAGTATACTACGTATATGATGGTTAGCCACATGTGAACCACAGTGTGGGAATTAAACCCTAAAAACATTCAGGTGCCTGCCACTTGGGTAAAGTATTTAGCAGTCCTGTGATATGGGGCATGACAAGGCCTTCTCTCTGTTCCAATTATCCACTGCTGCATAATAAATCAATCTAGCACTTTGTGACTTAGAAAAACAACAATCACTTATTTTACTGATGAATCTGCAATTTAGCAGGAAAGGGCAGGAACCCACCTCCCCTCTCCATGCAGCATCACCTGGGGCTGGAGGTTCACTCACATGGCTAGCAAGTTGAGGCTGGCTGTTAACTGTGGACTCAGCTGGAATTGTCAGGGGGGACCTCAGTTCCTTTTCACATAGACGTCTTCTCGGGACTTGTTGACATTCCTCACAACACAGAAACTAGATTCTAAGAGTGAATGCCTCAAGAGTGCTGGGCAGAAGCTGCAAGGCCATGTATCACTTGGCCTCAAAAGCCCCAGAGAATTAGTTTTGCTGTAGGATATTAATAAAATAAGTAACTAAGTCCAGCCCAAATTCAGGGGAAAGGGAAATTGGATTCAACCTCTTAATGAAAGGAATAGCAAAAAAAAAAAAAAAAAAAAAAAAAAAAAAAAAAAATGCAGCTATCTTTCAGCTACCATGTCATTCACAGAAAATGGGAAATTATTGCACTTTGAGAATTCTACAACTAAAGCAGCAGTTGAGAATTGAGAAGACCTCTTCAGATTTGGGAAATAGCACATTCTATGCCCTTAAAGGACTGCTTCATCTCATTTATCAAATGAACCAAAGAGATATAGGTTTAGAGGGGAACCCAGAGCAAAAAAGTTCTCTACAACAGGTTCAGAGTACCATACCCGTACTTTGTCCATATCAGCCTGTCACTTGGTCAATATGACGCAGCAGATCTCCTGGTTCTAGAACTATCTGTGGTAGAAAAGAACCCATATGCAGCTTTTGGCAAGCCCTATAGAGGATTATAGAAGCTGCCTCAAAGATGCGGGGGCAAGGCCATCTGCAGCAGAGATCTAATCAGCATTAACAAAGCAGCTCCTGGAATATTACTTGGTCCTAACTTAGACTGGCATCCTGACTATGGGATATTAAATAACTATGCAACTGGTACCACCTTTCATAAGCTAGTTATTGTCAGATCATCCAAATTATATGATGGAAGTGGTATATTCAAAGTGGAGCATGCACAGTTTCTAAAGACACAAGATTCCCTTATTGCTTTGGTTGTATGGACATCAATCCTTGGACTTACACCTGTATTTTAAGAAGATCCCATCCAATCAGCTGATAGAGCAGGGGGAAAACCCAGGCCTGGTTCAGGAATGGATCACAATAGTTGCAGTGAATAAAATATGAACTGTTGTTACACCTCCATTTTGCTCAAGGAGGCAATGCTGCGGAGAAATCCTCCAAGTTTGCAGAATTTTAACGGGACACCTGGACACATGACTCATCAAGAGTTCAGCCAGCCTCTTTCCTCATACACTCCAGTGCTCATACACTGGACCTATGGATGAAATAGCCTTGGTGGCATAATACATGAGCTCCCCAGCATGGGCTCTCTCTTGCTAAAGTGCTACTAGGTGCAACTGCCATTGACTGTCAAACCAGTTAAAAGTAGAGACCAATGTGAACTTGTCACTGTACCACCCATCAGGGAGACCAACTAACTGCTTGGTGACAATGTCCTAAACACATCCTTCAGCTGGTGCTTTAGCTTTGACCTTAGAACGCCACATAATGTATGAAATGGTAGAATCAGCATATACTTGATTATTTACCACCATTACTCCTACTTTAAAAAAAAAAAAAAAAGTAGAACCCTTAATCTAAGGAGAAGTTTGGAATATTTTATGATGATATATCAGACACTCTATAAGCCCTTTAACAGTGATACTGTCCAAGATGCTATAGGAAAGAAAGGCAGTTCTGTGCCCCAATACCTATTAATTCAAGTTAGGACAAGTCACTATTCACTCCAGGGTAGAACTGGTCTGATCTTTTAAACTTGTCTCTCAAGGTGAAGTATATTAATTGAACCAGGGGCTATTATGTAAACCTGTGTTCTCAACAGCTAGGAAACATGAGTCCAGGACAAAAGAGGTAGGATTGGGATTGGTCCTTATCATCATTCCCAGTTACCCACATGAAGAATTAGTGATTTCCATTCCTGCCAACTTTAGGCTCTTCTGGACTGAAGATCTTAGTTCTTGGAGTGGAGAGGGAAGGGAGGAAGGGATTCTTCTCTCAGCATCTTTGGTAAGAATTCTCACTCCTGAGAGATAGAGGCTCAATAAATATTTGCTAGTTGAGGATGTGTGTGTGCATGTGTGTGTATGAGAGACAGAGAGATAGAAAGAGACAGAGACAGAGATTTTTTTTTTTCCTGTGCTTTGCCTATGTCTTCTTTTCACTGAGACTTTTAGGTCTCCTGCTCTTGGCTCTCTGAACCCACAGGCTGGAAGCAGCAGGCAGCAGGAAGTCTTTAGGAATTTATTTCTCTGCTTGTAGATAAGCTGTGGTATTCTCTCTCTTAGTAATGCTGAAGTTGTGGATTATGTGTAGTTTTATTTGCTACCTTTGCTGATTTCATGTTTGTTTATTGCTTTGTTTTATTTATTCCAGGGAGTGTGATGGAGTATTGGAATCAGATTACCACATTATCCTCCAGACCTACAGGCCCTCCTTAAGTATGTATTTATAAATTTCTTCAAACTCTCTGTGGGCAATATATTGCACAAGAAGGAAAAGCAACTTTACTGTTATTTGTTGAAAGTATTTAAGAATGTACATTGCTCTTATAATTGTAATTCAAAACCAATATTTTATAGGTGTTTAACAAAAACAATGTATATTAAACACAATTTTTTGTTTCTCTAGCCATAAAGTTTTATCTTTTGCTAGGTCTATAAAATTATTCATTTTAACAACCACAATAGGATTTAATTTGATTGATCTTTTACTAGGCTTTCTGTAACTATCACATCAGGTGACATAAAATGTAACATAACATAATCTATTTTCTTTATTTCGCTGCTTGTAAGAATCACATCTTAAAGTTTTTAACTATCACTCAATACAAAGTAGTTTATCAGGAGCGTCAACTGGTTTCCTTTTGCCTATTAAGAACTGAAACAAATTGAAAGAAAGTCTGAGTTTATTTTCACCTAATGTTATTGTGCAAATATGTGTTTTCATATAATACAAAAAAGGAATTCATGAAAACAATGACTCACCAAGCAACTAATTATATTTTCCATTCTTATACCTCTTGTATTATTCTTTAGAGGTGATTAGTTAGATTCAAATCCCAGTTCTGATATTTAATAGTTATATGATCTCGATGAGTTATTTGTCTTCTCTGACATTCAATTCCCTTATTTGTAAAATGACAATATTAATCCTAGAGGCTGTTTTAAGGAGTGAATTTAGACGTATTAGTGAAACATGTTTCCTGGTGGTAAGCCTTAATAAATATTTAGTTGATTCTTTCCTACTTAACTCCCTATCACCTTCTTTCTTGTTTTTCCAATTTTCTTCCTTACTTGTGTTATTTAAATTTTACATTAATTATGTAGATATATATTATATACCACTTATTCTCATACATATCAGTCCAAATTTAACATCATTTTGATATTTTGTTCTTTCTCTGGAGGACAATGACACATATACTATTTTAAAAAAAAATAGTTATCACATACTACATAAAATATAACTTTTATGCATCTCTTCCTGGAGCACCAAATCTTGAAGAGCAAAATAACATATCACTATGAAAATATGCTTTTATTTTTAGTTTATCTCTGTATTAACTTGCTCAGGCTTCCATAACAAGTACCATGGACTAGGTGGCTTAAACAACAGAAATTTAGTTTTTTCAGTTTTCGAGGCCAAGTCCAAGATCAAGGTGTCACCTGGGTGGTTTCTTCGGAAGGCCATGAAGGGTGTGTTCCAGGTCACTCTCTCTGGCTTCTGGATGGCCATCTTCTTGTATCTTCACATGGTCTTCCCTCAGTACATATCTGCAACCAAATTTTCTCTTCTTATAAGGATATGAGTTGTATTGAATTTGGGGCTACTGTAATGACTTCATTTTACCTTAATCTCTTCTGTAAAGAGCCTATCGCCAAATGCAGCCACATTCTAAAATACTCGTGGTTAGGTCTTCAACATTATTTTTTTTTTCTTCCCAGAGAACACAATTCAGCCCATAACAACTCTGCACAGGTTCCAGAAGCCCTTTTCCATTTCATCAATCAACTTGCCCCAATTCTTAAAATACAATTCCAACATTCTCAGTTTCCAAAAACTAACAGAGAGCAAATAACCTATCAGACGTTAACTTGGTCAGTATTCTTACTTACAAATTCGTCTAAATCTCAATCCACTCTCCTTATTTCTCCCATTCTCAAAAAGCATTGCCTCCTTTTGGCTCCTTCTTCTTCCTGTGCTCATTATCTGATCTGTTGCCTTCTCATGTCAAAACTTGCTCCATCAACAGTCCTTTTCTTGTGTTTTCAATGTTTCCCCACTTCGTGGAGCTTCTTGTTCATTTTTCTTTATGTATAACTCCCAAACCCCTCCACCCTATAATTCTGTCACTCTTCTGTTGAAAGCAAAGCACCTGAAGAGAACAGCCCACACTCACCGACTATACAAGAGTCTAACCTCATGACTACATTCCCTCTTCCCAGCCCAGCCTTTCACCTTTCAGTGCACGTGGAACTTCTACCACAATTTCTCCACGGATACCCCTCTCCTCTAGCAAGTTTACCAATGACATCTAATCACCAAGTTCAATGACCTCATCCAATTTTATCAGCTTTTGACTTCTGATAATATTGATGACTCTCTTTTTCTTCACATCGCCCTTTGATGAGTCCTTTTCCACTTAAAAATTTTTTTTTAATTTTTTTTAATGTTTATTTATTTTTGAGACAGAGAGAGACAGAGCATGAACAGGGGAGGGGCAGAGAGAGAGGGAGACACAGAATCCGAAACAGGCTGCAGGCTCTGAGCGGTCAGCAGAGAGCCAACGCGGGCTCGAACTCACGGACCGTGAGTGAGATCATGACCTGAGCCGAAGTCGGACGCTTAACTGACCAAGCCACCCAGGCACCCCTCCACTTAAAAAAAATTTTGATCAAAAAAAAAAAAAAAGAAGAAGAAGAAGAAGGTTTTGATCTTGGCCCTCTCTTTCCCTATTGTATAATATGCCTGCAACCATATATCTATTTTTTTTTTTTAATTTTACTCTCTAATATATTTATTCATCCCATACATTTTTTTCTGGTTTCTAGAATCATATATTGAACTGTCTACTTTGAAAATTATGTGTCTCAAAGGAACCTAAGAGTTAAAGGGCCAAAGTGTTTACCTGTAAATCTTCTCATGCTCAGATCTTTTTCTGGTAAACCCAACTCAATCTACCTAGTTTTTTCTCTTTCTTTCTTTTTTTTTTTTTTTTAGTTTTTATTTATTTTTGAGAGAGAGAGAAGGAGAGCATTATCAGGGGAGGGGCAGAGAGAGAGAGAGAGAGAATCCCAAACAGGCTTCATAATGTCAATGCAAAGCCCAAGGCAGGGCTGGAACCCACAAACCATGAGATCATGACCTGAGTGAAATCAAGAGCTGGGCACTTAACCCATGGAGCCACCCACGTGCCCCAACTATCTACCTGGTTTAACAAGCCAGATGTGAGATATGCTAACTCTTTGTCAAAACATGAAGTTCTACTGAGTGATTGATTTCATCATATTTCCCCATCTTTCCACTTCCACTGCTACTATGTTAGTTCAAAACCTCATTATACCAAGTCTACTTCATCCTCCATGTGGTAGAGATTTATTTTCCTTTTTTCATGTTTATTTATTTATTTATTTTAAGAAAGAGGGAGAGAGAGCACATGCACACAAGCAGGAGAGGGGCAGAGGGAGAGGGAGAGAGAGAATCCCAAGCAGACTCCCCACTGGCTCCACAGAGCCTGATGTGGGGCTCAATCCCAGGAACCATGAGATCATGATCTCAGCCAAAATCAAGAGTTGGACACTTAACCTCCGGAGCCACCCAGGCACCCTGGTAGACAGGTATTTTTGAATCACACCTTAATTTAAAGTGTTTTATTGGCTCTCAAGGCTCATAGGATGAGGTACAAAATACAAGTCTGGTAGAGATCTTAATATTTTTCTTACTTGTTTCTCTGGTTATATCCCTATATTCTCTATACCTCTATGATCTCTGTAGCTCTGTAGGAGACATTAGTTTAATATTAATAAACCATTGATGCTGCTTCCTATCCTGGAGTATCTTTTTTGAGGCCCCCACTCTTTCTTTGTATCTTTCAAGATTCCTGTTATATCTTTTGTGAAGAATTTCTACCATGCACATACCTTACCTTCATCCCCAAGGAAGACTAACTACACTGTTCCCTCACAGCATCATTTATCTTTTCAAGCACCACCCCTAACTTCGGCATACATATTGTCAACCTACCAAACTGCAGTCCTAGGCTAGAGATCATGAATTACTTATTAATTGTAACTTTGTTTTATGGCACCTGTCACATAATAGATATTCAATGAATATTTGTTGAATGTATTGAATTAAAAGACCTCTGTGCTCATTAATTCCAAATATCTGTGTAATGAAGGAGTCCCTTCTACAGTACTTCACAAATATGTTTATCCATCTAGAGTTTGAAAACTTATGTATCTCATTTCTTACAATTTTCTTGCAACAGGTTAGGTGACTTCAAAAATATATTTATCGAAGACCAATCAATTGGCATCTATTTGGGTTATAAATTACATAGGTTCTCAATTTATCAGTGCCTAATTAAATAACAGCTCTTATTTTAAAAAGTTAAAGATTTTAATTTAATATAAATTAACCAATGTAGCAATGCAATTATTGGTTGTAGTAAGTGCATTATAGTTTTAAGTCTAAGGTATTATTATTCTCTATCCTTTACATAGGGAATTCAAAACTGGGGTGTCATGTCCAAGTCTAAATATCTTAGACAAGAAATACTGATGAAATAGTGCTCTAAGAAGAGGGTTTTGGGAGTTGAGAGGAGAGTAGAAACCATATATTGTAGAAATATAACATATACACATTTAACTTATGTCTTATAATCTTCTCCAAAGATGTCACTTCACTCATTTCTTTAATCCTTGCAGGAAGAAACAAACGCAGATTTATAAAAACTAGAGAGACTCCATATTAAAACAGAATGGCATAAACCCTACAGGCAATTAGGAACATGTTAGAATTTTTCCTTCCTTTTCCATTCACCACTGTGGATTTGTAGTCACATATGAGATAAAATAGCTTCAATTCCCACATAGCTACGTGTAGACTTTGCTTTTGTTGCCTTTGTCGTGGCTCTCCAATACAATACTGCATGCATTAAACAATGTATACATGTTATATGGATGGTGTAAGTGATTTAAAATGTAATTTTATTTTAACTATGCTCATTTCCACCATTCTTGCTAACTTTAGAATCTAAACTACCCCATTAGATATAACAGGAGAAATTCTTGATAATCTTGTTAGCTAAAACTGGAGAAGAGATGAGTTAAAAGGAAAATGCTAAATATATTCAAATATTTAAGGAATACCAAACCATGCTCTGGAGAGTTAAGAATAAGAATTTGAACAAATGTGAGAGTCACAAGGAGACACATTTCTACTTTGCAGGAGAAAATGAGTTAACAAGAGGTAACCTTGCTTTAGTGGTAGAACTGAGCTAGATATAGATGATACATATATAAATATAGATATAGATATACAGTTATATTAACATAGTTAAAAATATATACCTATATACATTATAGGTAAATGTGTATAACACTATATATAATATTATACATGTGTAACTATTCATTCATTCATTCATTCATTCATTCATTTGTTCATTCATTCTCTGGATCCAATTCCTACCATTATCATCTTTTTCAATGTCCTTGGAGACTCTTCCACTTGGCCTACATCACAGGTTTCTTTGCCCACTGGATTCCGGGGTTCTGCCAATTAGTGTATGACTATGAGAACAGAAAATGAAATGAGAATGAGATCAGAGTATCTTCTGGCTCCCACCTGGGAGGAAGAAGGAGAGATCACCTTCAGATGGTATCACCTATCAACTGAAGTTCACGGTTACTGTCAGGAAGCTATCTCTACATGGGCCTCTATGCCTCTTCTTCCAGTTACCTTTCCCTCTTACCACTTTCCCTCTCCTTGGTGGTTCTCTTCTTTTATGGTATAAGCCCAAGAATATTGCGTTATCAACATGATTTTCCTATAACTTCCCACACTTTATACGTAGTCTCCTATTTAAATCTCTCCAGACTATCTCAATTTGTGTATGCCAGCTGTTTCTGGCATATAGGAACCCTTTGAAAATTGTATGAATGCTATGACCTTCACTTCCAAAAAAACCCATAGTTTTACAATTTTCTATTTTTCTATTCATGAACCAACCAAAATTATATATTCATAAATATAAAAAAGAACTTAGTATTCTGAAGCATTAAACAGAAACATGTTCTGTCCAGTCAATTTCAGCAAACAAGGAAATTAATATCAACTTACAGATAGTATCAGCTAATCTTACAGCCATACAAAATACAGCTTTCTTCTGAGTATCTGATGGGTGAATCATTGTTCACATGAAAAGCAAAAGATAAAATGTAATTCTCTCAATTCTTTTGACCTTGGCGGATATTTCTGACCTTTCCAGCCACTAAATGACTTCTGTTATAGTTGGAAATCTCTTTTGCCATGGTTTTTCAAAGGCCATTTATGATCTTTTGACAAGCGTAAATTTGATTCCATAGATTCTACTATAATAAAATGTCAACCTTACTTTTTTGGGCTGTATTTTTAGAATACATTATTCATCACTTGATATTATCTCTTCATATCCATGCAGCAGATATAATACTAATAGCAGCACAATGTGTGAGCAGAGGCTTCAGATTAATCTGGAGCTTGAAGAATGCAGGAGAACATTTCCAGACAGCATCAGAATGGAAGGCGTCCTTGCCTTGCCACTCACAGTGATTGCTAAAGGAATGTGCTATTGTTAACACAGCTCCCAGGAGAGGAAAAGCAGCTTTAGTGTCATTATAAGATAGAGTCTCTTCTCAAGTACCAAGAATAAATGCTAAGAAGGGATGCCAATGGCTAATGAAATGCTCACCCTTATCCAGGGCAGGCCTACAGTAAAATTGCGAAGCAAGTGGACTTGATCTCTTACCTCTAGCCATATCTCCTATGGAGATCTAAGATACTCCTTGTTGACACTTTTAAATTCCACTTTTGAACAAACATTTATTTTGCCTGTGCTGCCCTTTCCAAGCTTATTTATCTAACACTTATATTTATCTTAGAGTATCAGCTGGTAAAAGATTAATGAGTATATTTATGTTTTTGATAAAAATTTTTGAGATAAATGTCCTTGACATGCCAAAAAGAATATTTATTGATGCAATGTTAGAATTTCAAAGAAATGACATCCTATAGAATGTTATCTACCACAGGACTTCTGTTTGCACAGCCACACATTTCTTCATGTAGGACTCTCTCCATTTCCTTAATTCTCTGGGACATTAGAAACTGTCCTTGAACCCTGCTCCACCCCCACCCCACTTCGCCACACAGCTCAGGATAACTGTAAAATAGTCCACGAGACATGTTTGAAAAGCTGAAGAAAGATTTAAAAGCAAAACCTTAGTAGCAATATTTAAACTTTAGAAAGTTAAAGCTACATCTTAGAATAGCAAAGACAGCTAGTTGGCAAGCTGCCTCCATCCTTTAGAAGGATGTTAGGTAATAATGCTTGACTGTGAGTTCTATCCCGTAATCTTGCAAAATTTATACCGATCATGCTGGCAAATTTCATCTTCCTCCCGGAAAAATCCAAGGAAGTAGAGGTTCTGACGGAAAAATTTTGGGAAAGGTTTTTATTAATCATGATTTTGAATAATTTTTTCAATATTCAAACATGTTTTTAACCAGATACTGAGCTAGGTGTTATAGGAAGAAGGGGAATATCCAGCTTGTGCCTAACCTGGAGAAACGTACTCAGCAACAGCTTAAAAGGACTATAAATTACTCTAGAGTAATGTAATTCATTACAAGTATCTCAAGATTGCACAAAGTACTATCAGATTTCAAAAGAGGAAATGAGGGAACATTAAGAGAAAAGATCAACACAAAACTACATTTTTCTCTTCATTAAAAACCCTCTAGTTATATACACTTCAAAACAAGACACATACGCTATGTTCTAACAAAATCAGCCATTTAATTCCTATTGCAGTTTTCACAGGTCTGTTATTTTCTTCTTATATCATCAATAGATTTAACTAGTAAAAAACAATTGACTGCTATCTGCCACACAGTCCCCAGCAAACTCATTTATTTCATAGGATTCACAAGAATCCCTGAAATATCAGCGTAGCCCTCAGTAAATTGCTAAATACACATGAACCCAGAAATGTTATTAGTCAGATAAATCCTGATTTGAGAGATAAAATGAAAATATTATTTTGTTCTGGTTCCTTCAGCTTAATATTATTTTCTAATTTCAATCTCGGTGGAGTTTCTTTGGCATTTGCTATGAAGATAAAATATCAGCTTGAGAATCATTATGATACAGTCATAGAGCACTTTGAGTATTAATTTTCGTGACATTTTTACAGAGCTACATATTTGTTTCCTGATTGCTTTAACTGCTTTTCTTTGCTCAGTGGTTTAAGATATTGAGGTGGAGGTATGGGGAGGCAGGCCAGCCTGCTTGCTTCTGCCATAAGTTGTAGGAGAAAGGAGCGGTTCTTCCAAGGATTCTGTCATGTTCAAAACACCTGTCAAAACTGACAGAAAAGAGGAAGACTGATGGGCAGAACACCAGAAAGATGGTTATTGCCTCAGTCCTCCTTCCTATACATATCTTACTGGACAAATTCTTAGCCATCTCTGTATATCAATTCTGGCATTTGTATATGGGAGAGAAGGTAGCATCTTTATGTGCTTTTTATTAGCTTGTTTGGGAAAACGCTGTACAAAAAGGGGACATGTAATAAAGACATCAAGGAGGACATGTAAGAAATGTTATTGCTTTCCAGAAATATAGTTTTGCTTCATTTAGAAGTTCAGAAATAGGCAATATTCAGTATAAGCATGTAACTTTTAAGAAAACATGGCATGACTAGAAATCTGTTTCTAAGGCAGTGCTAGAAAATTAACTTGGGATTTTCCAAGACTAAGAATTTTTATGACCACAAGAAAACAAGTGCTTTTACCTAAACAAGATGAATTCCAGAATGGAACTAATAATCCAGAAGGTCCTATTTGGGCAAATGGAGACTGGGCTTAATCCTCAGGGAGATCAGTCTCTCTGTTCCAAAGGTTAGAGGAAGAGGGCGCCTGAGTGGCTCAGTCAGTTGAGCATCCAACTCTTGATTTTGTCTCAGGTCATGATCTTGTGAGACTGAACCCTTCATGGGGCTCTGCAATGACACCATGCAGCCTGCTTGGGATTTTCTCTGTCCTTCTCTCTGCCCCTCCCCTGCTCCTGTATGTGCTCTCTCTCTCTGTCTCTCAGAATAAATAAATGAACGTTTAAAAACCCCTGCAAATGTTAGTGGAAGGACCCAGTTTTAATATGTGTCCAAGAAAACACTCTAAGTGAAAAGGTAAGGGGGAAAACTTGTCTTTGCCTTTCATAAACGGATAAAAGTTATTTTCATTTACTCTTATACCTTACAAATTGAGATACTGAATTGTCCACCTTCCAGACCCCTCTCCTTGCCCCAGGGCACTCCTTCCTGAGCCTCTGATATTTCTAGAAACTATTACTTATCACCATATTTTGCTATTTTGTATACCTTTAGATATCTAAGAAGAGATGAATCGATGTTTAGTGAATCAAGTTAATCACAATTCAATCACTATAGCTTGAAAAGTTGTGATTCTGTAATGCTTTTCCTCATTGCAGATTTCAGTGACAGGAACCAATCTAAAAGAAAACACAGCTGAAGCTAAAACAAATATCATAAGTAAACATTTCAACAAGGTAGAATTACCATTATACAAGATCATAAAATCATGTGGCAAGATAATTGATATAAAATAAGTGAATAGGGTTTGTATAATTGGTGTAAGTCCCAATAAAATATGCTTTTCTCTTAATATTTTGGGTTTTGGCAGCTTCTGTTCAAATCCTGGTGCTGACTTCTAGGTGTGTATATTCTTGGACAGCTTTCTTAGCATCAATTATATCTATCTCATAGCAGAGTTGAAGATTAAATGTAAGAATGTAAGTAAAGTGCTTAGCACGGTACCTGGAACTTCAGGATGAGGCAAACTGGGGACTAGGTCTGAGAAGTTTTGACTGCAATTCATTAGCTAGAAATGGAGAAGGACCCTGCAAGTGAAATGGATCAGATGAGAAAAAACATATGATGTATGTTTCATGTTGAATATTTAGAACAGTAGTTTGCAAATTTATCAGATATCAGAATCAACCATTTATCCTGTGAAAAAAAAAATTCTTTTGTTCCTAGTCAAACATAGGATTCAGTCTTCAACAGCTTGGATATTCTGATCATTGGCTACATTTGGGAACCAATAGCATAGAATCTTTGTAAAAGACATAGACATGAGGCTCCTGGGGGCTCAGTCAGTTAAGCATCCAACCTCAGCTTGGGTCATGATCTCACAATTCATGGGTTTGAGCCCCATGTTGGGATCTGTGCTGACAGCTCAGAACCTGGAGCCTGCTTCGGATTCTGTGTCTCCCTCTCTGTGTCCCCTCCTCCTCTTGTGCTCTGTCTCCTTCTGTCTCTCAAAAATAAACATTCGAAAAAATTTAAAGATATAGTGAGAGACATACTTAAAAATTAGGGAGGCATGGTGAGAAAAATACAAAGGATTGAATGCCCAATTAAAGAGTGTAGATTTCACTTACTAAAAGCATGGCACACCATGACATATTTTTTAAGGAACTATGCCATTGATGCTCAAAGCTCTGCCTCACTAAGATAAATTTAGCAATAATGAGAAGTAGATTAGGAAAAGCAGCTTGGGGAAGACTAATTATGATTTTACTGGTAGACTGTGTAGGAGTCTATTAGACTAGTCCAAGAGAAAATTAAGAATGTCTGGGGTTGGTAGTGAACTTGAGATGGTACTGAACTTCATGCAAGGGAGCAATGAGGTTAAATGATATGCAGGCAGTTAAAACAGGCAAACAGGGGTGCCTGGGTGGCTCAGTCAATTATCTGACTCTTGGTTTCAGCTCAGGTCATGATCTCATGGTTCATGGGTTTGAGCCCCATATTGGGCTCTGTGCTGACAGTGTGGAGCCTATTTAGAATTCTCTTTCTCTGCCCCTGCTCTGTGTATGCACTCTCTCTCTCAAAATAAATAAATAAAACTTAAAAAAAATAGGCAAAACACAGAGTAGTGGGAAGAGGGTCAAAAGGAAAGTAAAAATCTGAACTGTAATTTAATATAAAAACAATACTTACAGTTTAAATATTAAGAAATTGCTATGAATAAAGCAACTCTTGCAGCTTGAATCAAAATCCAATATAAAGTAAATTATCAGCTCCTCAGTGGAAAGCATGCTAGTGAGTGTGTTGCTTCTTGGCTATGAGCTCCAACTGTATACCACTTCCCCTCCTCCCTGAGGTCGTCTATAAAATCCTCCACTCATCACTTTTCATTCTTTGAGGATGGAGATCCTCGGTTTATCGGTATGTATAACTCATCAGACACATCTCCTGAAAAGTCCTTTACTTCTTAGGCACTAATGGGCTGCACTTTTTACTACACTTCAGCAACCCACAAGTTCCCTTTTAAAATCAAAAAGCCAATTTATGGCCATAATCTTCTATCCCTTTGCAAACCCATTATTAACATCAGTCTCCCCATGACCGTCCCTAGTCTGACATCCACTTTCTTCATGACTTTTTCTTGTTATACTGCAAACTTTATGGCTTTGACTTCTCTTTTCTGCATTTTTTGATGCCCTTGTCCATGTCTTTTGGTGATTTTCCCAGAATACCCTAAGTCATGAGTCAGACTCCCTTCTCTTCTTTTATACCCCAGCCATAGGGCTTACTGCAGAAACTAAGAGTTTGGCCAAATTGATATCACCACAAATTTATGACCACCACTTAAATTGGGCCATTAATAATGCTAAGAACAATTATATTTTAATATTCCTTGATAGGCTCTCTTTGCCATCCTCCGAAGTAGCAAATCACCCTGTCCCAACAAATAAAATCACCTACAAATTCACAGTGAAAATTGAGGCTTAATGGAGTGCCATTAACTTTAAATCCCACACCCATAAGAATACTGTGTATATTTATTTCTATATATTTACTTCTTTCCCCTGTAGTCTGAAAGGACAATTATTTTTTGCATTCAAAGATAATACATCAAGCAGTCCTATGAATCCTATCCTATCTCCTCAGGGAAGTTGACCCTTCAATTACTCACTCTTTCCCCCTGTGATTTCCACATTAAAGTGTATCCTAGCTCACTCTGAATAGATTGCAAACACCTTCAAGTCCTTTCTGTCTTAAAAAATCATTCTCTATACACCTAAGAATATTTTGATGAACTGAAGAATTCATAATAAAGCATAAATAAGGACATACAGAAATAATTTAAGTATAAATATGTTTTCTAATAAATTCAGGGGATGTGTGGAATTAGAAGCATAATGATAAAGTTGAAGATAAAGGAATCTCAGTCATCACTGACACCAAATTACACCACAGAAAGTCTTTTCTTATTAGATTTGTAATTATTGAATGTGAGAGAGAAATTAACTATAATATATGTAAGCCATTTTTTTTCTGGCATTCACTGCTGAATTAAATCCTGCTTAATATACAGATCTGCATGTGTCTACTTTTACCATGTTTACTTTCTTTTCCTTTTTCCTCTTATACTGAATGCAATAAGGCTTTCATTGACATCACACCAAAAATGGTCCTGGCTAATGACCTATCGACAATTACAGAGATAAATGACTCTATGACATTTAACACTTGTTTGGTTTCCTGTTTGAGTAGCTTCCTTCATTAATTTATTCACTCAAGAGATATTTATTTATGTCCTAAGCATCATTTTGTGCTAAGTTTGAATACATAATGATTAAAATTTTGGTTTGCTTCCAAGTTTGGAGGGTGGGCAATGTAGGTGAAAGTGGTCAAAAGATACAAGCTTCCAGTTATAAGATAAGTAAGTCCTGCAGGTATAATGTACAACATGGTAACTATTGTTAACAATACTGTATTGAATATTTGAAAATTGTTAGAGAATTGATCTTAAAAGTTCTCATCACAAGGAAAAAATTATTTAACAATGTGTGGTAATGGATCTTAACTAAACTTACTGTGGTAGTCATTTCTCAATACATACATATAGCAAATCATCATGTTGTTCATCTGAAACGAATTCAATGTTATATGTCAATTATATCTCAGTTAAAAATAAATATCAGTAGAGACAGCCCCTTCTATATCCCTTTGATATGACCAGTGATAATTAAAATTGATAATGTCACTGCACCTAGGATGGTCACAGTATTTGTAGTAAACCATTGTGCCTTTTACTTGTATGAAAAACTTGTGAGTTCTGTAGCTAGTGGATTGTGTGATGGAAAAAAATTTTGAAGGTATAAGTCCTGGCTCTGTCAGTAGCTCTGTGATCTCGAATGAGCTACTTACTCTAAGGGAAAAATGATCCAGTGAGATTTCTGAGAGGGCGTGAGACTCCAGTGAGAATAAAATGATACAGTATACGAATGCCCTTTGCAGAGTAATACACTTATAGTGCTGAAGCCAATAATTCTAATCCATTAAATTACAAAATCAGAAGACAATTTCTCATTCTCTTACATACTTTGTCTCTGGTACCTAATGAGCAAACATTCATAACTACCCTAGACAAACAGGTCCAGGCTTAGGCAGTATGTATGTAGGTATGTATTCATTCATTCATTCATTCATTCATTTATTTAAAGGTTTATTTATTTTTGATCCAAGCCGCAGTCGGACACTTAACATACTGAGCCACTCAGGCACCCCGGGGAGTTTCTAAAATAAAGAAAAATTAGGTGGTGGATATGTTCAGGCTCCCCTGTGTTCTTAAGTCTTGCACTGCTTCCTCTGGACCCTGCAGACCGAAACCCACCCTTGGTCTGATTGTTCTGAATGGTACCAATCAGGATGTAAGAATTTTAAAGTAGGGGCACCTGGGTGGCTCAGTCAGTTGAGCGTCCAACTCACAGTCCGTGGGTTTGAACCCTGAGTCAGGCTCCGCACTGACAGTGCAGAACATTCCACAGTTCTGCCAGGTGATCCCCCCAAACCTATGGCTGACTGATCTGTATATGCGTAGGGTGCTTACTTCTTATACCAGAGTGCCCACAAAACCTCTTCCCCAAACATGCACCTACTAACTTAACATGCTAACTTACTCTTTTATGCTTTAACTCACAGGAAATAGTTGGCATACTTTAATTCTGAGCAATACCTTTTTTCCTCCTGTGATGTACAGCCTATAGACAGTCATGAGTTTTGCTCATTATCCCCCAAGTCGTATTTCTGAAATGATTATCTGACACATTGTTTCCTCAAATGGTCCCTATCATTTTGACAATTAAAATCAAACTCCCTGAGCAAAATAAAGTCTTTCATTACTGTCCCCATAGTTTTCTCAGCATGATCTCTTACCACTTCTTCCCTATACTCTAAAATGTAGCTATCAGTATCTCCTTGCATTTCATTGAATGGATCTGGATTCATTTTATTAGCAATAGTCAAACACTGAAAACAACTAATGCTCATCAACAGGTGAATGAACAAACACATTGAGATATATTCATACAAATGAGCTATCACTCAGAGACAAAAAGAAACAAGCTACTGATATACAGAACATATCTGTATATAGAAAGCTATATAATTCCTCTCTATATAGAAAGCAGAACATTATCTGTATATAGAAAGCTATATAATTCCTCTCTAGAAGGTTTGGGGAGAAGCACAAATTATCTAAACTAATAGAGGTCAGAATAGAAGTTGTCTGGGGCACCTGAGTGGCTCAGTAGGTTAAACATCCAACTTCGACTCAGGTCATGATCTCACAGTTTGTGAGTTTGAGCCCCATGCCGGGCTCTGTGCTGACACCTTAGAGCCTGGAGCCTACTCTACATTCTGTGTCTCCCTCTCTATGCTCCTCCCCTGCTTGTGCTCTCTCTCTCTCTCTCTCTCTCTCTGTCTCTCTCTCTCTCAAAGAACAAATAAACATTAAAAAATACAAAAAAAAAAAAGAGGTTGTCTCTACTCAGTTGGAGAGATTGATTGCAAAGGAGCAAGGACTTTTTCTAGGAAGATCAAAATATGCTATATCCTGATTGGGTATGGGTCACATGGATATAATCATTTTTCAAGACTCATTGAACTGTACATTTAGACTGTGCATTTATGCACTTCACTGCACATAAATTAAATCTCAATTTAGGAAGAAAATTGAGAGATCTCAGATTAGAAAAAGAAAAAAAAATAATGGTCTAAGAAGGGTAATAAGAGTAGCTGACTTTTACCAAGCACTTGCTCTGTGCTAAAACCATTACTATTCTCTTCTTGAACTGAATCTTCCTTCGCTAATACATTTAGCTTGGTGGTATCTCATATAAAGTGCTCAGGTGATAGTGGCTATTACTATAAATGTGTAAAATATGTGAAAATATTTTGAGGATAAGAGTGTTATAGTACAAACTTCAGGGTAGTCGCTCACAAAATAAAAATTTTCTTACTCTTTTATGTCCAAAGGGGATAATATAATTGCAATGATACTATAATGTCTTTTATGGAATTTGTTTTCATAGCATGCTGGGGTTTTTTCCCCCCGATTTTTATCTTCGGTACTTCAGTTTTGATAGCTACTAAAAACTTGAGATGTACTTTTACTTGCAACAGTAAAATGGAAAACTGACTAAAACTGAAGAGGTCAGGACAGTTGAACCAATTTGACTAGCTTTTATAAAAAGCTTAAAGAAATAACCTTCTGAGGCTAGGAATGCCTTTTTCTCTCTAAATGAAAAAGGCATCATAAAAGGACATTTACTGGGCTCATAAAATTCAAATGAATATATTATTACCAAGTTTCACAATATTAAAAGACAGATGATGGAAGGAGAAATAAAATACATGAAAGCAAATTGAAATTGATCATCAAAAATGCCAGAAATAAGAACCCGAAAAAATTCACTGGTAAACCAATTAGAATTATATTACAGTTCAAATGATTACCATAAAATCTGATATAATTTAATATGTGATTTCATTTTTCTATTTTCCCAATCAAATGACAGAACTTAGCCAAGTATACTTAAAATTCTTGTCATTTATCAAGTGTCTGGTAACCTAAAATAAATCAAACTCTGAAATGGTTATGTGATATAGTTATTCAATAAGATTCTGGTTAATTTGACTAAATTTATGTGCCCTTCATTCATTTTTTATCTAGCAACAAAAATGAACAAAAAGCTATCTTTTGTATCTCAAATGCTAATCATCATTTGCTCTGTCATTACATGTCTCTTATAATCACTTGAGTTCTACAAAATGAAAGCAGAAGTCAAGTGAAATTTTCACTGCTTCTTTGACCAATATTAACTATGAAGTATTCTAAGAAACTGCAGCTACGTAGAAAATCATGCCTTCAGGTAGGCTAACAACTAACAAAATAATTTCTTCTCTTCCACATCAGCAGCTTTTTGTCATTTAAGTGATGTTAAAGGAGCAATCATTTCTTTTAAGTACAGGACTATAGAGTTATTCTACACCTTACCACACGCTGTCTGATATTTTTTTAAGCAACAATACTATTTCTTTTATTAATTCTCTTCATGAAATTAAAGCTTATTCAAGATAACAACAAAACAGTAAAGATGAACTGTTTAAAATTAAATAGACTTTATCTTTAGAGCAGTTTTAGGTTTATAAAAGCATTGAGCAGAAAGTACAGTTTCTGTATAGTCTCTTTTCTTCCCCCCACCCTCCACAGTTTCTTCTTTTATTAACATCTTGCATTGGTGTGATACATTTGTTACAATTGATGGACAAATATTTAGACATTAGTATTGACTAAGTCCATAGTTTACCTTAGACTGCACTCTGTGAATGCATAATATCATCTATTCATCATTACAGTACTATACAGTAAGGTTTCACGGCCCTAAAAATCTCTTAGACTTCACTTATTCATCCTTCTCCCTAACCCCTGGCAACCACTGATCTTTTTACTTTCTCCACAGTTTTGCTTTGTCTAGAAAGTCATATGGTTGGAATCACATAGTATGCAACCTTTCAGGCTGGCTTCTTTCACTTAGTAATATTCATTTAAAGATCCTCTGTGTCTTCACAGCTCATTTTTTTTTATCACTGAAAAATAGTCCATTAAATGGATGCACCATGGTTTATCCATTGACCTACGGAAGGATATTTTGGTTACTTCTAAGTTTTGGTAATTACAGACAAAACACTATAATAAACATTTGTGTGCAAGTTTGGTGTGGACATAAGTTTTCAACTAAAAACCACAGAGCACAGTTGTGGGATTGTATGGCAAGGTTATGTTTAGTTTTCTAAGCAACTTTCAAGCTCTCTTCCAAGGTGACTGTACCATTGTGTGTTCCAACCAAAAATGAATGAGAATTGTTAGCCCACATCTCCATAAGCCTTTGGCATCATCAGTGTTTTTGATTTTTGCCATTTAATGGGTGTAATGTTATCTTGTTTTAATTTGCAATTGCCTACTGACATATGATGTTAAGCATCTTTCCATTTGCTTATTTGTACCAGTGGGTTCACTGGTTAACTCTATCAAATATTTAAGTAGAATGATACCAATTCTCCACAATCTGTTTCAGAAAATAGAAGCAGAGAAAGTACTCCTTAATTCTTTCTATGAGTGCAGAACTATCTTCATACAAAATAGGCAAAAACATCATAATAAAGGAATGTTGGAGACCAATATCTCTCATGAACATAAACTGAGAAATTCTCAAGAAAGCATTAACACGTTGAATCCAACCATATATAAAACCAAGTGAGATTTATTTTAGGTATTCAAGACTGGTTCAACATTCAAAAATCAGTTAATCCAAATTGATTGCAAAAATCAATGCAATCCACTGTATAAACAGGCTAAACAAGAGAAATCATATAATCATATTAATAAATGCAGAGAAAACATTTTACAATATCCTACACTTATTCATGATGCAAACTCTCAGCAAACTAGGTCATGTCTATTGCACTGATGAGTCTGTAGAAGGTATTCTTTATTTCTGTTAGGAAATTTGATTTCTAGCATTTTTTTATTCTTTCTTTTGAGTTTTATTTCTCTCCTGACATTGTCCTTCTGTTCTTCCATGTTGCTCATTTTTACATTTCAGCCCTTAGCTTATTAATAACAGTTACTTTAAATTCCCAGTTTGATATTTCCAAAATTTCTACCACACCTGAGTCTGGTTTTGATGCTTGTTTTATCTCTTGAGGTTGTGCTTTTTGCCTTTTAGCATGACTTACGATTTTTGCGGAAAGTCAGATATGATGTGTCAGGTGAAAAGAACTGAGATAAGGCATTTAATGTGAGGCTTTATGTTTATAGCTAAGAGTGCGGTTGTGTTTACTGTTTCATTAGTTGTGGACTTTGAGGCCAACTTCCATCTAATTACTTTGTTTTTGTTGCCTCTATTGTCTTTGGGTTTCTTTTCAGACACCTCCTACATAGGTTCTGAGCCTTGTGGTTCTTCCAGCTGTAACACCTTGATGTTATATAGGAACCATATTCTCATGGTGGGACAGTGTTGGGGAGGGAAAGCATTCTATCTATAATCCAATGTTAAGTCTTAGGCTTTTGGGATCCTATGTCCCTGGGCTGTGATCTTCACAAGTTCTTCTCAGGTTTGTTTTTCCCCACTTGGTGAAATGGAAAGGCTAGAGGGCCAGAGTCGGCATTTTCCTTTCCTCAGATTGGTTAGGGTCTGTTAAAACCCAAATTAAATCTCTTGTGAAATAGTGTCCCTTGATGGAAGGCCTTTGTTATGGAGACCAGAGTGTTCTGGACTTATTTGAAACTGGTTACTTTTCCTCTTTTTCTGCCAGAAGCATGAGGGGATTTTTCTCTGATCTTCACCCTAAGAACCAGATGGGGTTCCTGGAGGTAAAATTTAGAAAATGCAGGCCCTCACTCAACTCCCCCCAAAACACCCAGCCCCCCATGAGTTTTTATCTCCCAAAGTAGTCCACACCCAGCTTCCAGCAATCAGTCTATTGCTCTTTAAGCATTCCTGCCAGGCTCCCACCCTGGCTTCTGCTCCCCATAAGCAGTGATTCTCTTTATCTGCCTATCTTTCCAGTTTGGGGGGCTTTGTTATTTTAAATTTCTGATGGATTTCAGACTAGTTATTGATTTTTGGTTTATTCAACTTTTACCTTGTTTTGAGGATGGAAGTGATGATTCCCAAGCTCCTTAAATATTGGACCAGAAAGAGAAGTCAAGAAGAGTTTTTAAATCACTTACTATGTTCAGTCTTATACAAATAAATCAAATGTAAAGGAAACATTCCTTTCCACTCCCAAAACTTAATAGAAAATGTCAAATGGTATTTTCAGAGTCAACAGAATTTTTCTGATAACTGCTTATCTTTTGGTGTCTAAAGTTTTCTTCTAACTTCAAATAAGAGGGATAAGAATATGTGCAATATTTGCAAACTATCCAGATAAATTATCCCATAGAAGTATATCTTTGACCTGCAGTGTTATTTTAATGCTATGAAAATTTCAAAATATTGTGAATCAAGTATTAAAGATTAGGATCATAATTATGTGATTATTAGTAATGTAGTAATTGTACCTAATGCTACAAAGTAAGCAATTTTTTTAGATAGAAAATATAAATATATGGAACAATAGACATACCACCTAAATAAGCAAAGATTTTTATTATTATTGTAGCTTCAGAAAAAAATTATTTTACAAATGCCAAAAAAAATGTACAAAACCTCATTGAGATAGGTTGTTGTGATTTAATAGGTTTTAAATCTCAACATTCATGATAAGTAAGGTAGTAAAAAAAAACCTCAGAGTATTTAATACTCCTGTGGCTCTGCATTTGCAACTAGTTTAGCACTGACCCAGTTTTCAAGGGAAAAGTCTTTTCCCAATTACATTTCCCCTGGGTTGCAGCCTGAAACCAACATGGCCCCAAACAAACAGCAGCAATAAGAAAATAAATTATTGAATAAGGATATTGTCTGACTTACCCTCAGCTTTACCTTCTGTTCACCCCTGACCCTGACATTCACTTCCTAGAGGAGTCCTTGAAGCCAAGTTTCTAGTCATTTCTGATATAGGTTCTAGATCAGAGAAAGATCTAGGCTGTTAGAAAGAATGAGCCTTCTCAAGGTCCAAGGCAGATGGGAGAGGATGGGCTAGACTCAGTGGAAAGGAGGCCAAGGCTTTGATTGATTAGCAAATGAGAGGTTCAAGCAGAGATTGTGCCAGGGAAGTGAGTGAATCTGGGCTAGAGGAAGCACATTTTGGAAAGAAAACAACAAAAACAAAAACAAAAACAAAAACAAACATTGCTGGAGTAATATTTCTGATTTTCTTGAAGTTGTAAAACATTGGAATTCCTTTTAATGTTTTAATTGCTGGATTATTCCCTTAAACAATAAGCATTTTCTTATTTCTCCTCCATATTTTCCCTCTTGATCTCATTTTCCCCACTTGGTATCACCTAACCTCCCTACTGGCAACAAAACATATAGAAAGAAATTGTCTAGACTGGCTTTATCCATTTTCTCTCTTCTCATTCTCTCTTAAACCCATACCCCTCAGATTTTCATCCCAACAAGCCACCAAAACTGCTCATGTCGATGATGCCATGACTTCTACATTGTTAAATCCTGTGATTATTTTCTAGCTGTCATCTTATTTGACCTGTCAGTGGTACTTGCACAAAAATTGTGACTTCCTTCTTGATTTGTCTTTTTGTTACTTCCAGCACATTCCACATCCTTTTATTTATTCTTTCATAGCTGTTTTCACATGTTTGCTGATTTCTCCTCTTTTCTTCCAATTTCTTAATATTGAAAATTTCCAGATATTAGTATTTGATCTTGTTTTGTTCTCCATTCAAACTCTTGGTGATCCCATCCACTCCCATGCCTTTAAATGCCCTCTGCAAGCTGATGATAAAGTATTAATAAAGTATTAATTTATATTACTGGTCCAGACCTCTTCCCAGTTTTCCTCATTAATATCTCAAACTGAGTGTACTCCAAAATGAATTCTTGAAATTCTTCCCCCAAATCTGGCTCTACCTACAACTTTCTTCTTAATTGATATAAACTCCATCATTCCTACTGTTTCGGCAAAAATATCGAGGCCCTCTTTTACTCTTTTCCTTCTCTCAAATATCGTATCCAATCAATCATGAAATCCTGTTAACAATTTTAAAAAATACATTCAAAACATTACCACCTCTTAACACCTCTGTCAGTACCACTTTGGTGTAAGGGGCCAGTATCTTTCTTGTTTACGTTATTACTCCAGTAACCTCTTAGCTGGTATATGTGATTATATCATTGCCACCCTCCTTCTCTGCCCCTCCTTCCCAGAGTCCACTTCCAACACAGTAGTCAGGTTCATAGATGAAAATATTTTGATATGGTAAAGAGGGCAGTTCTTCACAATTTCATCTATCAGTTCTATGCAATTCTAATCAAATTCCAAAGAGTTTATTTATGGAATGTATTAAGCTTACCCCAAAATTTGTAGGAAATTTGAAAGTTTTAAGAATGGTGAAGAAGAAGAAGGAAGAAGGCAGAAGAGGAAAAAGAAGAAGAAGGAGGAGGAGGAGGGGGAGGAGGGGGAGAGGAGAAGGAGGAAAATGAGGACGAGTATGGCAATGATGGAAGAGAAGAAGAGAAGAAAAAAATTAAAAAGTAAAAAGACAGGGGAGAGAGAAGAACAAGAAAGAAAGAAAGAAAGAAAGAAAGAAAGAAAGAAAGAAAGAAAGAAAGAAAGAAAGAAAGAAAAAGGGAGGGAGGAAAGAAGGAAGAAAGAAAAGAGAGGAGAGAGGGTAGGAAAAGAAAGCTTGCATTAATCAAAATTTATCATTGAGCCTTGGGTAAATGAAAGAGTGTATTATTGATACAGATGTAAGCTTGGGGCACCTGGGTGGCTCAGTTGGTTTAGCATCAGACTCTCTGTTTCAGCTCAGGTCATGATCTCACGGTTTTGTGAGTTCAAGCCATGCATCAGGCTCTACGTTTACAATGCAGAACCTGCCTGGCATTCTCTCTCTCTCTCTCCCTCCCTCTCTACCCCCCCCCCCCCCGTTTGTGCTGTCTCTGCCTGTCTCAAAATAACTTAAAAAAAAAAACAAAAAAAAATTTTAAAAGCTGTAGTTTGCTATATTTGAGATATAGAATTGAAAATCGATGAAGAAGGAATTAATTATTAATAATAAACTGGAATGGTACAGTAGATTGTCCACATGGAAAAAAATAAAATTAATATCTTACTTCATACTAGACACAAAAGTAAATTCCAGACAGCCTAAAGCTTCAAATATAAAACACAAACTAAATTTTTAAAAGAATTGAGATTATCTTTATGTCTTTGGCATAAGAAAAGATTACTTAAGGGGGTTACAAAAGTATCAACCATAGTATGAGACTGTAGAGAAATTATTTTTTTGTTTCTGCACAAGTAGAACTTCTGGATTAAAACACAAGGTATGGAAGTTAAATTGTGACTGAATAGTCAGTGAAAACTCCAGAGATTTCCCTCCCTTGAGGCATAGGTTCACATTTCAAGAAAGGGATGACACCCAGCACCATGGAGCCAACCTTTGGGTTGTAAACTCAGAGAAACTAGTCTTAGCTTCTCCCTGGAGATGTTTATTTACATTCTAAAGGGCAAAAACCAAGGATCCTTCTCTATGGGTTCAAAGGAAAATTCATTTACACTCGGGAGATGGAGTTTCTCTTTGTCTCACAGGGGAGGGGTTAAGAGACAGCTGTACTTTTTCTGGCTAAACTTCTAGATTCTTACTTTGTGGTTCCTTGCCCATGGAGTAGACACCAGTTTAGGTAGATTGACATCAGGCCTTCATGGAGTCACCCCAGAGAGGGGTAACTGGAGTGTGGTAGACTCAACAGAGTTATTACTGTAGACAAGCAATAAGTAATTTGACCTTGACCCAGGACCCTTGTATCTACTTTCAGGACAATACAAATACTATATTTCAATCTGATGACAAAGAGAAAATGATTGATAATCTTGACAATATTAAAATTTATTTTTTGTAGAATGAAAGACATTATAAATAAGTTGGAAAAAGATACTCAGTTCTGCATAAAATATTGATTATGAGTGAAAAACAGAGACGCTAACAAGTGTACCATATAACAAAACCTTCTATAATGCAAAAGGTATTATCCATAAAGCTACAAATAAAGCTGAACCACTGACCCTTATCTGTGGCTGTATATTAGTATCATCTTGAGACATTTTAAAAATTATGCTACCCTGGACTAATTACTTCAGCATATTTGGGGGTGAACTAGGCTTTAATATATAAAAAGAAATATATAAAATTCCTATGAAAAAATAAGCCTAATATAATAGCATAATAATGAGAAAAATATATAAATTAGCAGTTCACAGAAAATAATGTAAAAATATTTCTAATCTGGGGTGCCTGGGTGGCTCAGTTGGTTAAGCATCAGACTTGGGCTCAGGTCATTATCTCACAATTTATGGGTTCGAGTCTGGCGTTGGACTCTGCGTTGGCAGCTCAGAGCCTGCAGCATGCTTTGGATTTTGTGTGTGTGTGTGTCTCTCTCTCTGCCCCTCTCCCACCCATGTGTGTGCACGCACGCAGGCAGCTCTCTCTCTCTCTCAAAAATAAACATTTAGGGAGGAGCCAAGATGGCAGAACAGCCTGGAAGTTTTTTCTCTGTCTCGCATCCATGAAATACAGCCAGACCAACACTAAACCATCCTGCACACCTAGAAAACTGATTGGAGGATTAACACAACAATCTGCACAACCTGAACCACGGAATTCAGCAGGTACACAGCACCAAGAGGTGAACTTGGGGAGCTAGAAGGCGCAGGAAGGGAGGTGCTTTTGCGAGCAGAGAGAGGACCCAAAAGCAGCTGGAGAGAAAGTGGAAAATTGGAAACAGCTGCAGGGTCTAAACTAAAAAGGGAGAAAGGAGAAAGGAGAGGGTTTAAATTCCATTAAGACTGTAACAAGGGGAGCACAAAGGCTGCAACTCCGCAGCTCCATACCTGGCGGTGCTCTGGTGGGAAGGGCGAATCCCCAGGAACAGAGTGGGGTCCGGGAGGTTCTCGGGCCAAACAGGGAAAAGCGGCTCCACTGCTGGAAGGACACTTGGTAGAGATTGTTGAAGCCACCTGGTCCCAGCAGACCCCAGAAAACGGCCACATTCGCTGGTGCTGGAACAAGGTGGTTAGAGGTGAAGCCTGGTGCCAGATGTGTGTTGTGATTTTCCACAATCCCTGAAAAGCTGCTGCTACACTATGTCGCTAACTTTTTCTGGGGCGGGCTGGCACCTGGCCATAGCCTCGGGGCAACGGCAGCAGCAGGGTCGAGCAAGCATTCCTGGGTGCAGCTGACATTCAGCCATTGCTCATTTGGCCACTGCTCGGTGAGACCTTCCCACAGAGGGGCAGAACGGGTCAAAGCCGCAGTCCTTCAGAAGTAAAGGGCTGGGGAAAACAGCTGCATCTGAGACAAAACTCGGGAGAGAGGTACTGCCTGGGGCCTGTTCACGGAGAGTGAAAAAGCCGGGAGTGGATGAGAGCCGAAGACAGAGGGTGCGCGATTGGTGATGAGAGAGAACAGAGTTCCCATACTGGAGACCGGGTGACGCCATTCTCCCTGCTCCCGCGCATGCGCACATGCACCTACGAGTGCCCCAATACTCCAGCCCAGTAGGCTAGCAGCGCCATCTAGTGGAGAGAGGAGCCATTACACTAAGCCCCACCCAACTGGGCCAACTTCGCTCTTCAAGAACATGTCTCACCACCGGGGTAGTTTATGGACTATAAAGTGCTACATAGACTGACTTCTAGGGGAAAATGAAGTAATTTCAGTCCTACTTCAATCTGTTAGCAGGTCCATCTATTCAATTCTCTCTTTTTTTTTTCTCTTTTACACTTCTTTTTCTTGAATACAGAAAGAGAAAAAATTCATTTTTATTTTCAATTTTTATTACAAATATTTTTCTTTAACTTTTATTACTATATTTTTCACTTTTGTGTAAATTTTTTCAAATTCTATTTTACTTCCATCATTTTATTTTAGTCTACTTCAGTGTATTCACCTTTTCAAATTTTCAAATGATTTCCTTTTTTCTTTTTCTTTTTTTTCTCTTTTTTGTTTCTTTTCTTTTTCTTGAGTGCAGAAAGAGAAAAACTTCATTTTTACTTTTAATTTCTATTAAAAATATTTTTCTTTAATTTTTTACTATATTTTTTGCTTTTATGTAAGTTTTTTCAAATTATATATTACTTCCATTATTTTATTTTAGATTACTACAGTGTATTCACTTTTTGAAATTTTCAAACGACTTCCTTTTTTTTCTTTTTTTAATCTTTTGTCTCTTTTTCATTTCTTTTCTTTTTCTTGAACACAGAAAAAGAAAACATTCATAATTATTTTTAATTTTATTAAAAATATTTTTCTTTAAATTTTTTCTACTATATTCTTTACTTTTGTGTATATTTTTTCAAATTCTATTTTACTCCCGTCCTCTCATTTTAGTGTACTTAAGTGTATTCATTTTTTCAAATTCTCAAATGATTCCTTTTTTTTTCTCCCCCCCCCCTTTTTTTTTCTCTAATCTGTCAAACCACTTCCAACACCCAGACCAAACACACCTAGGATCTAGCATCATTTATTCAATTTGTGTGTGTGTTTAATTTTTTAATTTTAATATTTTTTGATTTTAATTTTAATTTTTCTACCTCATTAATTCCTTTTCACCCTTCAAAATGACAAAATGGCTGAATTCACCCCAAAAGAAAGAGCATGAAGAAACTATAACCAGGGATTTAACCAACACAGATATGAGCAAGATATCTGAACCAGAATTTAGAATCATGATAATAAGAATACTAGCTGGAGTCGAAAATAGATTAGAATCCCTTTCTGCAGAAAAAAGAAGTAAAAAATAGCCAGAATGAAATAAAAAATGCTATAACTGAGCTGCAAACACAGATGGATGCAGTGGTGGCAAGGATGGATAAGGCAGAACAGAGAATCAGCAATATAGAAGACAAACTTATGGAGAATAATGAAGCAGAAAAAAAAGAAGGAGATTAAGGCAAAAGAGCACAATTTAAGAATTAGAGAAATCAGTGACTCATTAAAAAGGAACAACATCAGAATCATAGGGGTCCCAGAAGAGGAAGAGAGAGAAATAGGGGCAGAAGGGTTATGTGAGCAAATTATAGAGGAAAACTTTCCTAACCTAGGGAAAGACACAGACATCAAAATTCAGGAAGCACAGAGGAACCCCGTTAGATTCAACAAACACCGACCATCAACAAGGCATATCATGGTCAAATTCACAAAATACTAGGGAAGGAGAGAATCATGAAAGCAGCAAGGGAAAAAAGTTCCTAACCTACAAGGGAAGACAGATGAGGTTTGCAGCAGACCTATCCACAGAAACTTGGCAGGCCAGAAAGGAGTGGCAGGATATATTCAATGTGATGAATCAGAAACATATGCAGCCAAGAATTCTTTATCCAGCAAGGCTGTCATTCAAAGTAGAAGGAGAGATAAAAAGTTTCCCAGACAAACAAAAATTAAAGGAGTTTGTGACCATTAAACCAGCCCTACAAGAAATTTTAAGGGGGACGCTCTGAGCGGAGAAAAGATGAAGGCAATCCAGGCCTTCCTAAAGAAGGGAGAAAGATCTCAGATACACAACCTAATCTTACTCCTTAATATGAATTATATAAATAAATAAATAAATAAATAAATAAACAAACAAATAAATAAATACCAAAAGCAACAAAGATTGGAAAGGACCAGAGAACACCACCAGAAATTCCAACTCCACAAGCATCATAGTGGCAATAAATTCATATCTTTCAGTACTCACTCTAAACATTAATGGACACAATGCTCCAATCAAAAGACATAGGGTAACAGAATGGATAAGAAAACAAGATCCATCTAAATGGTGTTTACAGAGACCCACTTTAGACCTAAAGACACCTTCTGATTGAAAATAACGGGATGAAGAACCATCTATCACGCTAATAATCAACAAAAGAAAACCAGAGTAGCCATACTTCTATCAGACAATCCAGACTTTAAAATAAAGACTGTATCGGGGAGCCTGGGTGGCTCAGTCAGTTGAGCATCCGACTTCGGCTCAGGTCATGATCTCATGGTCTATGAGTTCAAGCCCCGTGTCAGGCTCTGTGCTGACTTCTCGGAGCCTGGAGCCTGCTTTCAATTCTGTGTCTCCGTCTCTCTGCCCCTCACCCGCTCATGCTCTGTCTCTCTCTCTGTCAAAAATAAACATTAAAAAAGTTTTAAATAAAGACTGTGTCAAGAGATGCAAAAGGGTATTATATCATATAATCAAGGGGTCTACCCACAAAGAAGACCTAACAATTGTAAACATTTATACGCCAAATGTGAGAGCACCCAAATATATAAATCAATTAATCACAAACATAAAGAAACTCATTGATAATAACAACATAATAGTAGGAGACTTGAACACCCCACTCACAGCCATGGATAGATCATCAAATCAAGAAATCAACAAGGAAACGATGGCTTTGAACGACACACTGGACCAGATGGACTTAACAGATATATTCAGAACATTTCACCCTAAAGCAGCAGAATATACCTTCTTCTCCAGTGCACATGGAACGTTCTCCAGAATAGACCATATACTGGGACACAAATCAGCCCTAAGTAAGTACAAAAGATCGAGATAATACCATGCATATTTTCAGACCACAATACCATGAAACTCGAAATCAACCACAAGAAAAAATTTGGAAAGGTAACAAATACTTGGAGACTGAAGAACATCCTACTAAAGAATGATGCTAACCAAGCAGTTAAAGATGAAATTAAAAAGTATATGGAAGTCAATGAGAATGATAACACCACAACCCAAGACCTCTGGGACGCAGCAAAGGCAGTCATAAGAGGTCATAAGTATATAGCAATCCAGGCCTTCCTAAAGAAGGGAGAAAGATCTCAGATACACAACCTAATCTTACTCCTTAAGGAGCTGGAAAAAGAACAGCAAATAAACCCCAAACCAGCAGAAGACAGGAAATAATAAAGATTAGAGAAGAAATTAATGCTATTGTAACAAAAAAAAATAACAGTAGAACAGATCAATGAAACCAGAAGCTGGTTCTTTGAATTAACAAAATTGACAAACCACTAGCCAGTTTGATCAAAAAGAAAAATGAAAGGACCCAAATAAATAAAATCAAGAATGAAAGAGGAGAGATCACAACCAACACAGCAGAAATAAAAACAATAATAAGAGACTATTATGAGCAATTATATGCCAATAAAATGGGCAATCTGGAAGAAATGGACAAATTCCTAGAAACATATACGCTACCAAAACTTGAAATAGAAACAAGAAGAAATAGAAAATTTGAACAGACCCATAACCAGTAAGGAAATCAAATTAGTAATCAAAAATCTGCCAAAAAACAAGAGTCTAGGACCAGATGGCTTTCCAGGGGATTTCTACCAAACATTTAAGGAAGAGTTAACACCTATTCTCTTGAAGCTGTTCCAAAAAATAGAAATGGAAGGAAAAATTCCAAGCTCTTTCTATAAAGCCAGCATTACCTTGATTCCAAAACCAGACAGAGACCCCACTAAACAGGAGAACTATAGACCAATTTCCCTGATGAACATGGATGCAAAAATTCTCAGCAAGATACTAGCCAACAGGCTCCAACAATACATTAAAAAAATTATTCACCACGACCAAGTAGGAATTATACCTGAGATGCAGGGCTGGTTCAATATCTGCAAAACAATTAATGTGATTCATCACATCAGTAAAAGAAAGGACAAGAACCATATGATCCTCTCAATAGATGCAGAGAAAGCATTTGACAAAATACAGCATCCTTTCTTGATAAAAACCCTCAAGAAAGCAGGGATAGAAGGAGCATACCTCGAGATCATAAAAGCCATATATGAACAACCCAACGCTAATATCATCCTCAATGGGGAAAAACTGACAGCCTTCCCCCTAAGGTCAGGAACAAGACAGGGATGTCCACTCTCGCCACTGTTACTCAACATAGTATTAGAAGTCTTAGCTTCTTCAATCAGACCACACAAAGAAATAAAAGGCATCCAAATCGGCCAGGAGGAGGTCAAACTTTCACTCTTCACAGATGATATGATACTCTATATGGAAAATCCAAAAGACTCCACCAAAAAAACTTCTAGAACTGATTCATGAATTCATCAAAGTTGCAGGATATAAAATCAATGCACAGAAATCGGTTGCATTCCTATACACCAACAATGAAGCAAAAGAAAGAGAAATCAAGGATTCGATCCCATTTATAGTTGCACAAAAAAAACATAAAATACGTAGGAATAAATCTAATCAAAGAGGTGAAAAATCTATATGCTGAAAACTATAGAAAGCTTATGAGAGAAATTGAGGAAAACACAAAAATGAAAAAAGATTCCATGCTCCTGGATAGGAAGAACAAACATTGTTAAAATGTCAATACTACCCACAGCAATCTACATATTCAATGCAATCCCTATCAAAATAACACCAGCATTCTTCACAGAGCTGGAACAAATAATCCTAAAATTTGTATGGAACCAGAAAAGACCCTGAATAGCCAAAGCAATCTGGAAAAAGAAAAACAAAGCAGGAGGCATCACGATCCCAGACTTCAAGCTATACTACAAAGCTGTAATCATCAAGACAGTATGGTACTGGCTCAAGAACAGACACTCAGATCAGTGGAACAGAACAGAAAATCCAGAAATGGACCCACAAACATATGGCCAACTAATCTTTGACAAAGCAGGAAAGAATATCCAATGGAATAAAGACAGTCTCTTCAGCAAGTGGTGCTGGGAAAACTGGACAGCAACATGCAGAAGAATGAACCTGGACCACTTTCTTACAGCATACAGAAAAATAAAAGTAACACAGGAAGCCATCAAAATTCTCAAGGAGAAAGCAGGCAAAAACCTCTTTGACCTCGGTTGCAGCAACTTCTTACTCAATACGTCTCCGGAGGAAAGGGAAACAAAAGCAGAAATGAACTACTGGGACATCATCAAAAGAAAAAGCTTCTGCACACCAAAGGAAACAATCAGCAAAACTAAGAGGCAGCCAACAGAATGGGAAAAGATATTTGTAAATGACATTTCAGATAAAGGGTTAGTATCCAAAATCAATAAAGAATTTATCAAACTCAACACCCAAAAAACAAATAATGCAGTGAAGAAATGGGCAAAATACATGAATAGACACTTCTCCAAAGAAGACATCCAGATGGCCAACTTACACATGAAAAAATGCTCAACATCACTCATCATCAAGCAAACACAAATCAAAACCACAATGAGATACCACCTTACACCTGTCAGAATGGCTAACATTAACAACTCAGGGAACAACGGATGTTGGCAACGATGCAGAGAAAGAGAATCTCTTTTGCATTGTTGGTGGGAATGCAAGCTGGTGCAGCCACTCTGGAAAACAGTATGGAGGTTCCCCAAAAAACTAAAAATAGAACTACCCTACGACCCAGCAATTGCACTACTAGGCATTTATCCACGGGATACAGGTGTGCTGTTTCCAAGGGACACATGCACCCCCATGTTTATAGCAGCACTATCAACAATAGCAAAGTATGGAAAGAGCCCAAATGTCTATCAATGGATGAATGGATAAAGAAGATGTGGTATATACAATGGAGTATTACTCGGCAATCAAAAAGAATGAAATCTTGCCATTTGCAACTACGTGGATGGAACTGGAGGGTATTATGCTAAGTGAAATTAGTCAGAGAACGACAAAAATCATATGACTTCACTCATATGAGGACTTTAAGAGACAAAACAGATGAATATAAGGGAAGGGAAAACAAAAATAATATAAAAACAGGGAGGGGGACAAAACAGAAGAGACTCATAAATATGGAGAACAAACTGAGGGTTATGGGAGGGGTTGTGGGAGGGGGGATGGGCTAAATGGGTAAGGGGCACTAAGGAATCTACTCCTGAAATCATTGTTGCACTATATGCTAACTAATTTGGATGTAAATTTTAAAAATTTAAATTTAAATTAAAAAAATTTAAAAAATTAAAAATAAAAGTAAACTTTTAAAAAATACTTCCAATCTTGCTTAAAATCAAAGAAATGCAAATTAAACACAGTATAATTTTTATCCATTGTATAGAGATGATTAGCAAGATGGATAATACCCAGCATTTTTTTTAATGTTTATTTTTTTTTTTTTGAGAGAGAGAGAGAGAGAAGACAGAGTGCGAGCAGAGGAGAGGCAAAGAGAAAGGGGAGAAACAGGATTCAAAGCTGTCAGCACAGAGCCCGACATGGGACTTGAACTCACGAGCTGTGAGATCATGACCTGAGCCAAAGTCGATCGCTTAACTGACTGAGCCACCCAGGTGGTGTGATAATACCCAGCATTTATAAATCTATGGAAAATGGAAACTCCTATAGTTTTGATGGAAGCATAGATACTTTGAGGGAAAAAACTGGTGATATCTATGGAAAACTTAAATTTTCAAACTCTTTGAACCCCTAATTCAACCTTTTGTCATACAAAACAGCATGTAAAAACGAGGGGTTGAAATTCTAACTGACCTCCACTTAGCTAATATACCAGGTTAGCTGACACTTTCTCATTTATAAACCACTTGAAACCATGCCTTGCCACATGTTGATGACCCAGCTGCTTTCTAGTACACTCGGATATCCTGTTCACACCAATGAATTTGAAGTTTACTCAATTAGTTGTGTTTGTTCCCAAACCTAGTACCTCAGCAGAACTTGTAACTATGTAATTTTATTAAATATTATACACACCAGAAATAAAACACACCAGAAAAAAAGGGATGCACTTGTTTCTGTTAAAAACAAGTTTTTGAAAGTTTTAGGACGATCTGAAAACCAAAAACATAACCAAAAACAACGCATTAAAACGTATATGTCAGATTGCATGCAAAAGAAAAAAATCTAAAATTATCCTGCCGTTAAAGACACTTTAAATGTGCTTAAATTCTCGCATGATTTTTTTACAAAAAACTGAATGCAAAAGAATAGTGGCTTCTGCAAAAGAAGATGGTATGGTAATATAATTAGTGTTGGCACAATTAAAGAGTATCAAAAAGTAGTACATTCATATGCATGCATATTCAAGAATTAATATTCTTACATACCATTTCTTTTAAGTCTTTATTTAATTATCTTTGAATTTCCCAACCTTAATCCCTTGTGCACTGAGTAAGAGTGCTTTGATTCATGTGCATAAGTCTTTACCATTGTAACAAGAAGCTGGAATCAGAATGAATGAAATACAAAATACCATATAAAGAATCAGAGCTATATAAAAGACTGGGAAAAGATATAGAAAATAAATTGCTAATTAAAAAAAACAAAAAATAATTTGTAGAATATTAGATGGACTCTCTCCTCCAATTTTTTGTCTTCAGAAAATGATATCCTAACAGATTAATACCTAGGTAAGAAAAGGCTAAAAAAATTATGCATCTATGATAAATAGTGGTTTCTTTGGTTCTTAATCTTCTTTTTGCTTGATGTACTTTATTGCTTGAAAAGTGATTTGTGAAAAAAAGTCACTAGTTTTTGTTTTCAAATAATCAATACCAGTGTGTAATCAAATTATCCTTTTTTTTTGTTTTTCTAAAAATGCTTTATACTACATTTTATTAGTGTCAAGCTAATAAAATGTATTTCAAGTAAATGACATTTTCTTTCTCTACCACCTTTTGCATTTGGAGACTACTGGATAAGCATATAAAGTTGCATGGCAGAGCCTTCGATTTTAAGCAACATGTCAGTCACTTAGATTGCTGATTAATTTTGGCTTGGCACCACTTATCATTTTAAATTGAGTACCTGATGAAATAATCAGTCATCTGTAGCTGCTCGGAGAAATTAGCACGCATGTTTATTTGTCAAAATGTCAAAGTGAGCCTTTAATCCATAAGTACTGTCCTGGGTAGCATATGCCAGCATCTCTCAACTTTAAGAGAGGAATAGTTTTAAAGTCAGGAAAAGCACAAGTGCTTCTTAGAGCCAGGTCAGTGTTGGACACCTTCCTCCTCTATCTGTCATTAGAGATTCAGTAGTGCTGGAGCCACAGACTGATGTGATGATCTCCTCAAGTTTTTCATCAGAAACCATACTAGCTAAACAGGTTTAGCTAAAACTAAACAGGTTTTTTTTTTTTGTCTTTTCTTTCTTTCTCTTTCTTTCTTTCCTTCTTTCTTTTCTTTCTTTCTTTCTTTCTTCCTTTCTTTCTTCTTAAGGCTATCGGCATTCTTTTAGTTACTTGAATTATGAAATGTTGCACAAAGTGCTATTTTAGGTATTGGGGGAATGAGCCAGAAATTATCCCTCTCACTGGGCGTAGGGAGTGGAGAGTGGTGAGCATAGGTAAGCACTTTGAAATCAAGCCAAATGGGTAAATATGTATCAAGAGTTATTGAAACCATTATCTGTGTAAAACTCAATCTCTACATTACAAAGAAAACCAATGACAAAGGTATACATAATTGGCAGGCACAAATTACAATCAATCAGTGTCAAACATCAAGACAATGTGACTAAAAAGAAAAAGAGTAATGATGTGATTAATTCACAAATAGGATCTAGGGTTTCAAATACTTTTTCAATAGTAGATGAAATTTAGGCTGATATGATGTATTCTTCTAAGAATAATTCTATCACTAAAACTTGTGTGTTTATTCAGTTGTCTGTTTGTGGAGAGCTAGTATAAGTTTTGCCATTCTCTAAATTGTATTATTTGCATCTTAAACATTCTTCTCATACAATGTATGCAGGTGAAATGAAAATGAAGCTAAACAGGAATTTTTGTTAATAATTTTCTGTAACGAGATGAATATACTTTCATAAGGAAAAAAAAGATTAAATACACTTGAAAAGAAATCACCACTCTCATGATCGGGAAGTATAAAATCAAACCCAGAAGTGAGAGAGTCTTATGTTGTAGTTTTTTATTTTTACACATTTTGTAAATGAGATAAACAAGAAAGAGTTGAATGAGAGAATATAGTTAGAAAGTGTCAGAAAACAAGTGATGTATAAAGAAGTTGATTCCATAAATACATATTTATTTAGGACTTACTATGTTATGTTCCGGACATGTGGATGCTCAGCAAACAATATCTACTTTCATGGAATTTACTAATGTAAGCATTAAAAATTACAAATACCAAAACGACAATGAGATGTCACCTCACAGCTGTTAAAATGGCTAAAATTCACATAGGAAATACAGATGTTGGCGAGGATGTGGAGAAAGGGGAACCCTCTCACACTGCTGGTGGGAATGCAAACTGGTGCAGCCACTCTGGAAAACACTATGGAGATTCCTCAAAAAAGTTAAAAATAGAACTACCCTAGGACCCAGCAATTGCACTACTAGATATTCACCCAAATGATACAAAAATACTAATTCGAAGGGGCATGGGCACCCTGATGTTTATAGCAGCATTACCAACAATAGCCAAATTATGGAAAGAGCACAAATGTCCATCAACTAACTGATGAATGGATGAAGACGTAGTGTGTGTGTGTGTGTGTGTGTGTGTGTGTGTTTGTACACATACATATGCATATATACATATACATATATACAATGGACTATTACTCAACCATCAGAAAGAATGAAATCTTACCATTTGCAATGACGTGGATGGAGCTACAATGTATTATGCTAAGTGAAATAAGTCAGTCAGAGAAAGACAAATACCATATAACTTCACTCCTATGTGGAATTTAAGAAACAAAACAGATGAACATAGGGGAAGGGGAAAAAAGAGAGAAGGAAGCAAACCAGAGAAAACTCTTTTAACTATAGAGAACAAACTGAAAGCTGCTGGAAGGGAGGTGGGCAGGGGGTAGGCTAAATGGTTGATGGGTATTAAGGAAGGAACTTGTTGTGATGAGCACTACGTGTTATATGTAACTCCTGAAACCAATACTATACTACATGTTAACTAACTAGAATTTAAATAAAAACTTAAAAAATTACAAATATCCCTTTATGTGCTGCTTTAGCTATATCCCACAATTCAATATGTTGTGTTTTCATTATCATTCAGTTCAAATGCTTTTTAATTTCCCATGTAACTTATTCTTTTATCCATGAGTTATTTAGAAGTTTGTTGCTTAATTTCCAAATATTTGGGTTTTCTCCAAATATCTTACTGTAATTTGATTATCAGTCAAATGTAATTGACTTCTAATTTTACTTTATAGTGGTCAGAAAAGATACTCTGAATGGTTTCAATCCTTCTAAACTTATTGAGGTTTGTTTTACGGCCCCTTATGTGGTCTGTCTCTCTTAATGAACCATGTGCCTTTGGACTACAGTTACTGGGTTACAGGAGTTGATAGTTAATTGATTGAGGAGTGTAAGGATGAAGTAGAGTGAAATAAGAATAGCATATTTCTTTCTCTGGATGGCATTGCCTCTTGCTGAAATGAGAAACAGAAGTTAGGTAAGAAGTGTGAGATGTGGATATGAGTAATCTTGTGTGATACGTACACAAGCATGCTGCAGAAAAAAAGATGGTGGGCAGATATTATCCATGTCCTGGGCATGTGGAATTTTAGCCAATGAGAAACCCAAGTATGGATGTCCAGTGACAGTTTGCTCTGCAGATATGTCACTCAGGTGAGAGGTTGAAGACAGAAATATTATGAAAATAAAAGTGAAGCAGATCCAGGGGAGGGTATCTATGTTAAAAGAAAAAAAAAAGAAAAAAAAAAGCAAGGAGCAAAGTCATGTTTCCTGGTTCAAATTTTGAATTTCTATTTTAAAAAATTCATTATTATTTAATAATTCATACATGAATGACATTGTCTCATTCTGACAATTTATCTGATCTTTGTTAATATTGGTATATGGTAGGAAACAGCTCAGGGAAACGTTGATAGGTCAAGTAAGCTTTAACGATTTCACTATTGGTACAGTATCTGATTTCTAAAATGTCTATATATACTCACCCACCCCATATATTTACAATTAAATATTTATTGTAGAGTTTTGTTACTATTTTTATCAGAACTTCTTGTCTTCTGATGAGAAAACAAACTCTTAGTTGCAACTCTCAGGCAACATTTTTAATTATTCCATGTAAGGAAATGTAATGTCATTTTCATGGTGAAAAAAAAAAAATGGCAAAGTTGTTTATCCAGAGCACCACATTTCCAAAGTCTTTCCTTCCTAGAGAACCTCCCCTCCTTCTCTGTGGGGAAAGGTCTTCCTTTTTAAAAGAAACAAATATGGAACACATCCAAATCAGTCAATCAACATGGTGACCAGTGGAGCACAGAGGTCTCAGACACATATCTTCAGGTCTTTCACACATAGGTTACAGAAGCCTTTTCTCTTTATTTGAATCATGGCCATGAATAATTTTTCCAGGAAAATAAAAAGCATTAGTCATAGCTTAAGCAAATCTGCTTAAAGTCCTTGAAATCACAAGTCAATTACTCTAGGTTTGGAAGTAGTGACATCTAATTAGAATGTTAAATTAACTCCAGTAGTGATACTGCACTTGTTTATACATTCAAATTCATTTCAGTAAAGTAAATTTAGCCAACAGAGATTATTTACTTTGTCACAACCTATTATAATAAAATTATGAAGGAGATTCAGAGGTTAGATGAGAAGTAGCTAACTCTTCCAACTTCTCATTGAAAGATTCATTGAGAAGAAGGAGGAAGAAAAATAGGAGAAGAAAGGAAAGAAGAGAAAGAGGGGTAAAAGGAGGAAAGAGGAAGAGGAGAAGAAAAATTACACCAGGAGATCAAAAGTTCTGACTTTCTTGGAAACCAGCAATGTTAGTCAATGCGTTAGGACTCGATGAATTTCCACTAATCAAAGCATAATTGAATTCATAAAAACACACTAAGAAAAACCCACACATGTCCTACCCCAGTAATAGAGAACATTCACAGGCCAGAAAGTCACTGCAGGCACCCTTCATCTATTTTATACCCTTCACAAGATTCTGTTTGTTTCTGTTTTGTAGTGAGAGATCTACATATGCACCAGCTTGGATGTATTAATTAGGAAGTATTTTGTGCTTTTATGAAATAAAGCAAGGTTCACCTTGATCTTTTACAAAGTTAATCACTCAAATGTGAATATGTTCTATTTTTAAAGAGATTCAGATATAGATACTGAATCTTTTCTTGTGCAACAGAAAATCCTGTTTTTATAATGTAAATGAAGTATATTTGTGTATTTCTTTCTACACCAATACCAATGCAAAATACTTGGTCTGTGTCATTGTCGTCTACATGATATTATCATCACATGGGAGGCTAATCTTAAGTAAATTTGTGAAGTTTATTTTAGGTTACCAAGTTCCTTAGTTTTATACAACTTTCAAAAATTTACCTCACAAATTGCAACACTGTCCTCTGACCCCACTGCAATTTAATTTTCAGGTCATCCTGAACTTGCAGCCTTATAGGAGAGTCAGTTGTCAAGCCTGAAATGACTTCATGGTAGAGTAGTGTATGGCATTCCTTGTTGGGTATAATCTCAGAAACTTATCCCAAGGAATGGTATCTGGTAGATATAAAGGATGTTGCCACCATGGGACATGGGGAATATTTAGGAGGCAGAGTGACATGTTGAATGGGTAAATTTTAACAGAGGGATAAAGTGGGGGAAAAAAAAAATCCAAAAAGTGAATCACTGTCTAGAAGTGCAAGGCTTGGAGGGTCCTGGATCTCAAAGGCAGAGCGTGAGGAAATCCAAAGAAGCAGTAAGAAAATGAAGCAATGTGTCATTGAATATGCAGCTTAAGAAAGTTAATTGTTCTAGTATAAATATGCCCAGGTTGGGATATAGTGGTAAATATGCAATCTGTACAGGTTTTCTTCTCATATAGCAAAGCAATTCGCTCTTATCTTATTTGGTTGAGTCTTTTCCTCCTTCCTAACTCTCCTGTCCTAAACTGCACCCACTGCATTTTGTGGCACTGATTTCTGGCCACCGGTTTGATTGCAAAGTGTTACACCTTTTCTTTCTTCTTTTCTCTTTCACCATAATGTTATTCATGAGGAAGAGTGATTAGATCTCAGGCAAGTGCAGAAGCCTCACTTCAAAAGCAAGATAAAAGTAATCTTTTTCTGAATTTTTCTTTTTTGCTCTAGTCCCTTTATGTGGTCAAAAACCCCAAATCAAGTTTTATTGTTAACAAAATACTGCTCAATAAATTTTCCTCTCTCACCTGAGGCTTCATATTGTAAAAATGTGTTCTTCATTATTTTTAATAAGAGACAAGCTTACTGTTTAGTTAAAAATATTATTGCTTTTTATTACCAATGAAAATGGGATTGGAAGAGGAACCAAATAGCACAATGCCATATAAGTATCCCCTAATTTTTATTCTCCTGTATTTTAGAAAAAAAAACCTGTCAACCAGAATTTTCTTCTAACAAAACCATGTTGACACAGATAAATTCACTAAGAGTCTGCGAATCATTCAAATAAGTTATATTTCACAGTGCTAGAAATATCAAAAACAAGATGGCTAAATCCATTAATCATTTTTCAGTTTGGATCCTGCCCAAGCTCTCAATGAAATCAGGAGTTATTTCCAGTTTAACATCATGACACTGGATTTTCTTTACTTTTTTTTTCTTCATTAATGAAAATGACCATATCTCTATCTCTTATTATAAACAACTATTGTGCCATATTAAATATATACATATGTATTAGTAAAGACTAGTTTGTGTTTAGCTAAAAATGGCCTTAAAATGCAGATTTGTTTATTTCATTGCCATTCTCTCACAGGATGATTGGTTGATACTTGAAATTTCTTTATCCGGAAAAAAGACCACCTCTCCCAGTTGAAAGTCCTAAGTGAAAATAGCCATTTTCTGGCAAATCATTTCACTGCTTGAGGCCTCCATTTTCTTATCTGCATAATAAAGTGTTTCTATACCCTCCAAAGTCTTGTAGAAATTTTATATTCTATGATTCTATGTAAGATTCAACATCATCACCTCCCTTAACCCCTAAGATAGGTGATGTGCTGAATTAAAATTGCATAGAGCTACATAAATCCTTGAGTTCAGAGGCATTGTGAAGAATGGAGTGAATACAGAAACTAGAGAAGTGGATGTTCTAAAGAATAATATAGCATTAAAGTGGGGCCAAGGGCACCACAAACCTCACCCAGTCTGTGTATTTGTTCAGACACAGTGTGAATCCTGAAGGAGGAAGAGACAGATGAAGGTCCAGAAAAGTTAGAAAGAGAAAAACTCACTGGCCAGGAAAGCCTCAGAGCCAGATATTCAACTCACTTATTTACACTTAGCTATTTAATCTTTAAGCTCACTGATGTCACCATATTTTAACATCTAATTCTCTCACCTCTCAACAAAGGAAGTCCCTAACTAGATTCCCAGAATGAATTGTCTCGGGCATCTCCATTCACATCTGTAAACTATTGCCAAACTAATACCCCTCGAAATCATCATTGTGTTCAGCCATTTCTCTTGCCCAGGAAGTCATGATTCTCTGAGAGTGAGATCTAATACTTTCTTTCCCCACCTTTGAAATATACAGGCTCCACTGGTACAAGCAACCACTATGTCACAGAAAATTCATTTTCTAAATATTGATTTACAAACTAAGAAATTGGAATTCAAGACGGCTTTCTCCTGTTGAGGTTCCAACTAGTGGAGCTGCAACACCAGTGTTTACATGTGTTTCTGAGACAACTGTGTTGTCTCTAGTGGTTAGGTTCTCAGTGAGTTTGAGCACACCTCTGTGGTCTCCCCTTGTTAATGTGACAGAAAAGTATCCTGGACCAAACTTTGAGGCAGGTTGGAGAAGAGGAGGAGATGGAATAAGGCCTCCTCTGGTGGATGTCCCACAGATGGCGATGTAGGATGAAGAGAGGCAAGAAATGCGTGAGCATGGTCAGGGACTGTCCTGTTGCAATATGTTGGTGAGACAGTGAGGGAGAAGGAAGGTTAAGCTCCCGATGAAGCACCATCTGTGAATAGAGCAGCTAAGTATTTTTAAAATATCAAGTAAGAGGAGTGCCTGGTTGGCTCAGTCAGTTAAGCGCTCAGCTCTTGATTTCAGCTCAGGTCAAGATCTCATTGTTCATGAGATGGAGCCTCATGGCTGGCTCTGTGCTGACAGTGAGAAGCCTGCTTGAGATTCTCTGTCTCCCCCCCTCTCTCTGCCTCTTTCTCTTTCTCTCTAAGAATAAACATTTAAAAATTAAAAAAACCAATAATAAAAATATCAAGTGAGAAAGGAAAGTAAATCTGTGTGCCAAAGAACATTTCCTACAGCCACAGCAAGGATTAAAATCACAGGGATAGCCCACACTGAACATGTGTACTAAGGAACTACCTCAATTTCATTGCTAGCTGGAGCACCCATTTCTGTCCCTTATATTCTAAGCTCCCTGAGCATCAGCAGAGTATAGGAGCCTCCTTTTTTAGTTTTTTTTTCCCCTCAATTTTCTGCTTGGCCTTTTGATCCTCTGGTACAACTCCATTCATTCTTATCTCTGGTATTTCTGTATTCAAGCCTTAAATGGTTCTCCCAGGACAAATATTATAAAATATTAGTTACTGAATTGAAAAAAGTGCCTTGAATCACAGGAAATGTAAAAAAAAAAAAAAAAAAAAAAAGAGGGAGGGAAGTGAGGTAGATATAGATATATAGATATGGCTCAGCTAGATTTTAATCACTCTGACATCAGGGATCATGTGTTATAATTCTTCTGTCACCCCCATAGCACCTGACTCAGTGGTGCCAAAGAAAAGTTTGCTAAATCTGTTACAGCCTTTCTTTGAATAAACAGAATACTCACAAACGTGTTAGACCCTGAGAATGGGCAGAGTCTCCAAAGGAAGTCCTGGTCTAAAGCAACACTCCATCTGGTGGGAGAGACTGACAGCAAAGCAACGGGTTCTGATATGACATGATAAGAGCTAGAATCAAATAGAATAGGATATGTAGGAAAGGCATCTAGGTCAGCTTGTGAGTAAATCAAGGCAAACTTTTCAAAGGAGGTGATGTTTGAGCTGAGTTTTGAAGGATGAGTACGAGTGAGCTAAAGGGATATATATATATATATGTGTGTGTGTGTGTGTGTGTGTGTGTGTGTGTGTACATATGCACACATATATATGTATGTGTATATATATGAACATGTATATATATGTATGTATATATGCACCCATGTATATGTACACATGTATAGGTATATGTATAAGTATAGGTACATGTATATGTATACACACACACACACACACACACACACACACACACACAAGATTGACCCTATTTATAGGAGCAAAAACTGTATAGGCAAACCCCAATGGGTTTGGTGAAGAGAGGGTGGCAAAATATAATTACCCCTTTAGGTCTGAGAATGTACCAGTAATCTGTTTCTTGTCTATGATTTTAGAATCATTTTTCCTATTATAACTGCTTTGGAATTTCAGTGTAAAGTATGCATTTCATTGTTGAAGCACTTGAGTGGAGTCTTTAGTTCAGTGTAGCCAAATCAACCTTTTTGCTTTAAAATAGATCTTTTTTTCATATTTATCAGTTAGCAGAAGCAAATCTATACACAAAACAGTAAATGGGTCTCCAGCCAGATCATCGGAACTTCTCTCTTTCCTAATTTCTCCCCTGTGTTGAAGAAAGGAAAGACTATTGATGTATCTGTTCACGGCCTTCTTTCTTACAGTTTTCATTCTTCTACTGACTCCAAGGTCTCTGTGGAAAGAGACCAAAATTGGCCTACGCTATGCCCAGACATTAGCTGTTGTGAAATGCTCCTCTGTTATTGTCTTGGCATACTATGCTCATTTTTAATGCTGTTGACAATTTCTTCTTAACATTTGCATTGTAAAATATCCTCCAGTAAACTGGATCTAGTTAGCCTGCCTTTGGCCATACCCAGTTGTCTTTTATCCTTTAAGTGGTGTGGCTGACTTCCCCAAACTCTCCCTATTCAGGGGCTCTCCTGTCTTAGATTTGGTGATAATTTATTCTTTGTACTGATACTTGACTTACATTTCCCCACCCCATGCCTCTTGAACTACTTCTGCAAATGGGTCAAGGTAAGTCCCAAACCAAGACCAGGGACAAAGTCCTTTCATTTTCCCTTCAAGAGCATTTGTTTCCATCATTCCCCTCACTTGATTACATTTCCCACTTCCCAGGATCCATCCACCTTCCCTTACTAACTGGAATTTAAGTTTATTTTCCTACCGTCACCATTACAGCCAGTACCGTCTGCACGGTAGTTTGAAAGTTTGAACCTATACCATCCCCATTCACGTAATCTTCCATGGTAATGATATTAATGACCATTTAGTATGTTAAAATGAGAAGCCAACTCACTTCGTCTTTCAGCAAATATATATTGGATACCGTGTGTTTTAGACACTGTCTTGAAAAGCACTAAATATTGAAAATGCCATTTTCTTCAATTATGCAAAAATTATCTACCTTTCATGTCAATATTGTGAGATGACAGAGCTTTAATTGTGTATTCCCACCTATACTTAACATAAGATTTGTTAAAATTAGTTAAAATATGCAGGCATACCACTTACTTGGGACAGTCATACATCACCTTCTCTAATTAGAGATAATTTAGTTAATAACTAATATTTATATTGTGCATATTCACATATCATATACAGAAAATTTTTTTCTTTTTTCTTGGACAATAGAAGACTTTATCGGTTAATTTAATGAAATATCTATATCCTAAAAAGAAGTAAATACTAATTCTAAGGTAAGCTAATCTGTAGTTTAAAATATACTTACAAAAATTACTTTTATTTAAATATATTATCATCTCCAATATCTGTTTGCTTTTTCTTTTAAAAATTACAAATTAAATATTTGCTCTCTGGTCTCTGGAGTTTCTGGTATTATAAAAAAGTAACAAAACATGGGGCACCTGGATGTCTCAGTCGGTTAAGTGTCCAACTTCACCTCGGGTCATGATCACACGGTTCATGAGTCCGAGCCCGGCATCGGGCTCTGTGCTGACAGCTCAGAGCCTGGAGCCTGCTTGAGATTCTGTTTCTCCCTCTCTCTCTGCCCCTCCCCAACTTGGATTCTGTCTGTCTCTCTCTCTCTCAAAAATAAACATTAAAAAAAAAGAAAAAAAAGTAACAAAGCATAATTTTATCTCTGCAAATTAGCGTCCCTTACTTTTCTGTGCAGAGATGAGAAGATAATTAAAGCATGAAAATGATGTCATCATTTAAAAATGAAAATGTCCTACAGCATTTTCACTTCCTTTCCAACTAACTTTTGATCTGAACTCCTAAATTCCAGTTTGGGAAAACTTTTCTTGTTTCCTGCTAAGGGTCAGTCACAGAAGTCATCTCACATGCTGGCACTCCTTTATTCAACTAAATTATGAGCCACACATAATTTTGTAGCCTCTATGCCTAGCGTAGGGCTCAAACTGACCACCGGAGATTGAGAGTTGCATGCTCTACCAACTGAGCCAGCGCCCTCACACATAATTTAAAGTAAAATTCAGGGAATCAGAAAAGAAGAGTTTTTCATGTTTTATTACCCACAACTAAGAATTTAACTGCTCCTAGTTGGAAGGCATTGCATGCTACTTGGTAGATGGATAATTACAAAAATTATCACTTGGATTCTACCCAGAGCTGCCTGATACCTTAATACACAGTGAAGTGAAAATTTTGTAATTGTCACTATTTTAAAAGGTGATAATTTAAGTAGTTGCCCAGAGGGATCATGTGGTCCCCTCAATTGGCAAGATGTGATACCAGTGCATACCTACGGATGAATTCAGAGGTTGTCATGGCAACACTGAAATCTGGTGAACTGCTCAAAAGAGCAAATATATTCCTGTGAATCCCAAGAATGTGTGGCTAATGGTTTCTGTCTGCAGGCCTCACTGATCAACTGGTCAGAGGATTGCAAACAAGGTGCAATCAATTTCTTGGCTGTCTCGTGATTCTCCCGGCTTGTGGTTCTAAGAAGCTGTGTTCCTTTGACCTTTGTTTCACTCACTTTATCACCATTACTTTGAGTATTTGGAAAATATGTACTATCCAGTCAATATCAAGATGGATTTTTGACTTATCAGGGGTTTGTAGCAGGGTGTAATTTAAAAATATAGATAACTTAATGTTAAACACAAACATAAAGACACCTGTAATGTATTCAGAGCACAAAAATGATTTCCAAGGTTACTCCAACTGAACAACAGTTTGCTTTTTCTTTTCCTTTTCTGGGGAATGGAGACAGGTGACACAAATTATTTTATAGACTCAGAACAGTTTAGAGCTGTAACCAAATATATATACATATATATATATATACACACACACACATATACATATATATATATGTAGTTGATCTCACATCTGAGTAAATGCATACCTATAAATAAATGCAAATGGCCTTGCAAAACAAAGAGTTAATTTCCTTTCTTACAAAACTCAAAAAAAAAAAAAGAGTAAGATGTTTTGTAGAAATTCAATTAGTGACTCCTGTATCCCTTGGGTAAATTCCTAGCAGTATTGGCAGTATTGCTGGGTCATAGGATAGATCTATTTTTAATTTTTTGAGGAAACTCTACACTGTTTTCCAGAGTGGCTGCACCGGTTTGCATTCCCCTCAATGTTTATAGCAGCACTTTCAACAATAGCCAAATTATGGAAAGAGCCTAAATGTCCATCAACTGATGAATGGATAAAGAAATTGTGGTTCATATACACAATGGAATACTACTTGGCAATGAGAAAGAATGAAATATGGCCTTTTGTAGCCACGTGGATGGAACTGGAGAGTGTTATGCTAAGTGAAATAAGTCATACAGAGAAAGACAGATACCATATGTTTTCACTCTTATGTGGATCCTGAGAAACTTAACAGAAGACCATGGGGAAGGGGAAGGAAAAAAAAAAGTTAGAGAGGGAGAGAGCCAAACCATAAAAGACTCTTAAAAACTGAGAACAAACTGAGGGTTGATGGAGGGGGGGGGGGAGGGGGGGGGTGATGGGCAATGAGGAGGGCACCTGTTGGGATGAGCACTGGGTGTTGTATGAAAACCAATTTGACAATAAATTTCATATTAAAAAAAAAGAAATTCAATTAGTGAGCCAACACCATCTATGCACCTTATTTGGTAATTTTTAGCTGTTTCTAGTGTGGATTTTAGAATACTTTCTAGAGCTTCTGAGAGCGTACCATTTGTACTTTTTCATCAAATTGTTTTTCATAAAATCTCCAAATTTCCAAGTCCTGGGTGTTTACTATGAACTTGGTACTATGTGATCTGTCTTCAGAAAACAAAATCAAACAAGGCTGTTGGACTTTAACTCCAACAACTCTTAGTGTATAAGTTACCACACTACACTGTAAATATTTCACTGCATTGTAGTTGATGATTTGGGGAGGAGAAAAGAGACAAGATGCAGGCAGAGAGGAGAATGGAAGCATTCAGTTCACTGAAAAAGTACAGAAAGTAACATATTTACAGAAGAGCCTGCAAAGGAGTAAAGGGCCTTGAAGTGTAAGACCTGGGAGGGCTTGGTTTCAGGAAATGAGCTTAGGAAGATAGGTTTGAACCCTGTGATGAAAAGCATTGCATGTTTTAAGAAGGGATGTGATACAAACAGACATGTTAGTCTAGGGCAGTGTGGAACAGGATTGAAATAGAGATCAGAGCTGGGGAGACCAAGAGGGACAATTACAGTGTCAACAAACAGTAATATTCCCCATGGCTGCCCTTGCATTTTCAAGCCAAATGTATTTCAAAATAGCCTCTCATTTCATCTGCCATAGACTCTCCTCAGTCATCGTTAGCATCCTTATTCATAGATAAGAAAACTGAGGCACTGAAAGATAAAAGAACTTCCCACAAGGTCCCACAACAGAAAAAAAAAGATTTGGAATCTAATCTATCTGATTTCAGAGCTACATCCATTGAATAATTGTAAAGAAGACAGTAATGAGTTAATGTTTCTTTTTTTCAACAGTAAATCATTCCTCTCCATCTCTGCTTTCTTATAAACAGTACTCCTTTCATTAAACATTTTCATTAAAGAGAAAAAGTAATGAATCCTTTGAAATGCTTTTAATTAATTTCTCAGGATAATAAAGAAACCGTGGTGCAGTCTAATGGAGACTCATTAACAAATATTAGGATATTATACTATTTTAGAAGCAGAAGAGATTTATAGAGTATAATGGGTTTTTTTTTCTAATTTTATCTTCTCATCTACAGTACCCCTCACAGTGGACCAGACAGACACACAAATAATTGTTCACTGGAGAGGCTAGGATGTCAGCTAGACCAATCTCCTTTTTCACAAATGAGGAACCTGAGATTCACTTGATCCAAGGCAAGGCATGAAACTCGCAGTTTCTGACTTCAATGAGCCCAGGGTAATTTTTATGAAGAGTTAATTTGCTTAAACAGAATACTTATAGGAATAACACAGAGAACCAACATTATAAATGAGTACTTGCATGTATAAGAACTCATCTCGAAAAGTATCATCAGGGGGCGCCCGAGTTGCTCAGTGGGTTAAGCATCCGACTTCGGCTCAGGTCATGATCTCGCGGTTTGTGAGTTCGAGCCCCACGTCAGGCTATGTGCTAACAGCTCAGAGCCTGGAGCCTGATTCAGATTCTGTGTCTCCCTCTCTCTCTGCCCCTCCCCTGCTCACGTTCTCTCTCTGTGTTTCAATAATAAATAAATGTTAAAAAAATAATAAAAAAAAAAGTATCATCAGTAGATGGAGCATAGTATGTAATGAACAGTCTATGAAAACCACTTAGTTGCCACCAATGGGAAGTTTTCTTGGTTTTAAAATATCTGAAAGCTGGCATTGTGCAGAACAATTTTATAAGTTTATTTATACATGCTATAATGTGGCATTTCTGAAACCTATTTACTGAAACATTTTGACTTGTCTCAGTTCTTTATGCCCATGTATTTGTATTAAAATTCACACTTGAGTGAAAATGGAAAATAAAACAACTTGCCAATATCTGATTCTGTGGCCTGTGTTTTCATTAGCTATCATATACACCTTCTGGCTTCATTGGGCCACACTGGAAACTACCAATAATAGAAAGAAAACCTTTGTTGTTTAGTTACAAATGAAACATTTCCTCCCATAGATGACTTTATTATATTCTCCACATATGCAGTGTGTTAGCAAGATATCTTTTGGCATAATTGTTACATATTTGCCATAGGTAGCACATAGGAACCAACCAGATAAGTCCCACTTTAGTCCCATGAAGTTCCCACAGAAGTAAGAATAGATCTAAGGCCCAAGTAAAATTTTTGCACTAGGACCTAGGAGTGAATTTTATTAGTCAGTAGACCTCTGATGTTATCAATTTCAGAGTGCCAAATTAACAAGTAATAATGAAAGTTCTTAAACACTCCTGGAGAGGGCACATGTTCGTCAGCTTCTTTAGTAGCTGGTTGCTTCTTGGATGTTTTACCTTTGACTGATCTGTGGGCAACAAGCCACCCTAGCAATGCTGTCAAAGTGTGGACCCCAAAATGACTGCTGACAGGAAACTGTTGACAGATTGATACCACATAAGGAGCTGGAGCCAGAATATAAATCAACTATACGAGTAAACACACTAGTTCAGCTGACTAAATTGTATGTGTTGGAAAGGGGCAAGACTTTTTCAATGAAGGGAACAGTGCATTGATTTTCATTCTGGGGCAAGCCAGCTAATCTTTGATCAGGACTTCAGAGAACTCCTTGCATAGCCCTTTTCCTTTCCAATGGAGATCTGCAACCTACAGGCTATGCTGAGGCTAGAAAGCAAAAATAAGGCCCCAGGAAAATTTTTAAACGATTCATTTTCTTGACTAAATTGTACACGATATAGTTAAGCTAACCTAGGTAAGTATTGCATGTTATGATATTGGGAATAAAAAATACATACCTTTAGTTTTCCTTTGATTGAAGATGATGTTTGACTATTTTAAATCAATTCAATTTTTTCCTATTGGTCTTCATAATTTATTATTTCATCACTATTCATACTAAGAAGAATTGAAAATTAAAGATGTTCTACACCTCCTAGAAGTTTCCACTAGGTGTGCATACTAAGGTGTTTAGAGGGGTTATTACTGATGGTGTACTCACGACTGCCAAGCTGAGTCAACCTTTAAATTGCATGATTAAGAGAAAGGAAATTTTGTTTTCAGGATTTCTATAGATTTCACTCTTGATGCAAACCAGATTTCTCTTTCTTAATATGGGGAAAATTATATTTTTAATTGTTAAAAATGTTCTACAATAATCTAGATTGTCACCCTGAATGCTAGCCAGTTACAATATAACAGAGATGCAATGTTTTAATGATCACTGCAAAACAAATTAGGTGCATTTGGTGACTTCTTGAGTCTCAAACATATTTTTTCATTTTAGTTCTTTTTTTCAAAAAGCAATTTAAAGAGTGGAATCAAGTTAACATAAATATTTTGCTTTCACATCAATTTCAAAGATAAAAGGAATAATTTAAAGGAGTGTGAGAAATAGGAACAGTTTTATAAAGAATTTTATTATCAGTGTTGAAGATTTTAAGACATTTTCTTTTAAAAATAAAACTGTATAGAGGCACCTGGGTGGCTCAGTCAGTTAAGCATCTGACTGTTGGTTTCAGTTCAGTCATGATCTCACTGTTGGTGAGATGGACCCTATGTTGGGCTCTGTGTTGACAGTGGGCATCCTGCTTAAGGTTCTCTCTCTCTCTCAATCTCTCTCTCTCTCTGCCCCTCCCCTACTCATGTGCACTCTCTCTCTCTCTCTCTCAAAATAAATAAACTTTAAAAAATTAAAAAGGAAACTATGTAAGAAAAAATTCATACTCAATTTTTTGTCTATTTTTTTAAGACTATGGTGCTATCATATTTTACACACTATTCTAGATTCATCAATAATCTCATAGGTCTATAAAATTGAGCCAGAATACCAGCACCATTTCAGGACTAAGCAAGAGCATTATGAAGAAATAATGTAATACACTTGGTAGTTGTATAGTAAAACTAGATTCCCTTAACAAGATATAGGATTACAAATTTATAACAGTGTTCCTTATAGGTTTTCTCATCCTTCCAGTCATATGTTCAATGGCTTAAAAGCCTGGGTGGTATTAATCAGAGAGTTATACATTATACACTATCTCCTAAAAATACAAACTTATTTGAAATAGTAGTTCATATGGTTGGTCACAGACTTTTCAGAAAATGAATTACACCAATTCCAGCAACTTCTTAGGATCAACTAAAATAATCAAATACACATTTGAGCACATTTCATACAATGACTATGTAGAAATCATTAGCTAAAGCATCTGTTAATGGTTGAAATTAGCAATCTTATCTGTCTGCAGATAATAAAGTTTGTGAAACATTCCTCCAGTTAACAGCTGTTGCAAATTATTTTATCTTTTACATGTTGAGCTGTTTTGAAATCTTTAAAAAAAAGTCCTTAAGATGAGTTTTTCATGGAGAAAAATAATAGTTTTAATAATAACTTCACACATAGATAAATCTAGGTGGCCTCACTTTAATTAAAAAAAAAAAAAAGAGGAGTGGCCCACATTCCAAGGGGCAAGTTTTTGCTGTTTTACTTTATTTTGATGAGGTCTAACTTATCAATTTCCCCTTTTATAGATTATATTTTTTTAAAATCAAGTCTAAGAACACTGCCTAGCCCTAGATTCTGGATATTTTGATCAATGTGTTTCCTAAAATTTTTTATCATTTTATATTTCACATTTGTCTGAAATCCATTTTAAGTTTTGTTTTGTTTTTGTATAAGATGTGAGATTTAAGTTGAGTTTCCTTTATTTCCCCTATGGATATCCAATTCTCCAGAGCTATTTCTTCAGTGAGCTGCCCTTCCTTCAGTGAATTGCCTTTGCACCTTTGTGAAAAATCCGCTGAATAACTGTGTGTGGACTTATTTTTGTGTTCTCCATTCTGTCCCATTGATTTTTTTTTGTCTGTCTCTTCACCAATATCACACTGTCAAGCAAGAATTACCTGAATTATCTTATTCTTTGGACAATTCTGTTCTCTCTGAACCCGATTATTCCTTAATTTCCCCCATGACATTTTCAAAGTCTTTGTTCCTTTCGATAAATACTTTGTCAATAAATAACTTATTTCGCTTGCCTTTTAGCTTAAGCTTCTTTCATTTCCACTCAGTTCAAATATTAGTGCCCAAACTTTGATTTGACTTTTCTATTACAATATGATGTGATTGCCTTTAGGAGTTTTAATATGAATATCACTTATTCATTGATCGTCTTCTTTGGATTCTATAATTATGCAGAGAAATATGTAATCGTACCCTTAAAATTTGTTTTTTTTATACCCCACAGAAATTATATTAATCTTATATATCATATTATTTGGCATGGAAAAGTCAAATGATGTTAAGAGGCAGGATATGATCAGAACAAAATGTATATTGCCAGTTGCGTCCTGTACAATGATACCTAGCCAAGGGGCTGCTAGGGGATGAAATTCAGCTCATGTTCCACCTGCCAAGCCATATGTTCCAGTCGCATCTGCCAAAAGAAGCATTGTCCTGTAATTTTCACAAAAGTGTAATACAGGCAAATGGTTGCCTCGTGTAGCACAGAAGAAGTGGTGGTGGTCTCAAAGCCTCCCTCCATCTCTGTCATTCTAAGGAAGTTTCAAGGAGGCAGACATCACTGGAGACTAAGGTGTTGGAACAAGGCTTCATGTACCATGTAGAACTTGAAATGGCCCTTGAAGAATTGGCACAGTTTGATTGAAAAGATCGGGCAGAAAGTTGCTCATGAAAGGAAAACAGTTAATAGGCAAAGGTGAGAATATATGTAGTGTATTTAAGGAACAGAATTATTTCTAGGAATCTGTAAATCCATATTCAGAGAGCTATTGTCCCAATAAATAAGTTCTGAATGTAATATGATTATAGTATGTAGATCCGTAAATTTTTTTGCCTTCAAGAAACTATCTTAATGTTCGAACAAGTTATGCATGACTTCTAAGAACAACACACTCTAAAAACCACATGGCTACTTTCTCTCTAAGTTTAGATAAGGCTAATAAAATCAGACTAATACAATATTTTTTTCTGACTTGAAATGTTAAAATATCTGATCCCTTTTCATGTATGATAGAAATATTCTATTCCAGGGGTGCCTGAATGGCTCATTGGTTGAGCATCCACCTTCAGCTCAGGTCATGCCTCAAGGTTTATGAGCTCGAGCCCCACATCGGGCTCCATGCTTACAGCTCAGAGCCTGGAGCCTGTTTCAGATTCTATGTCGCCCTCTCTCTCTGTCACTCCCCTGCTCATGCTCTGTCTCTCTCTCTCAAAAATAAACATTAAAAAAAAATTTATGGAAGTATTCTATGCTATTTCAAATAATGTGATGTTCTTTCACTTGTGTGCAAAATTATTATTGCTGCTTCCATTGTTTACTTTTTTCTCCTCATATGCAATTCAACTTATTTGCTGTCTTACACCTTTTAATTCTAAAGGCTTTACGATGTCATATTTTCTTGTTTTTTTGTAGAATAGCTTTATTAGTTCAAATCAAGGGATGATCACATGGTCTAAACTGTCATGATGATACAATATTTAGCTCTTCTGTGTAGCTGAAACTGAGTATTTCTTTCCTCTCTACCTGCTGGCTGTTTCCTGAACTTTACAGCATCTGCCTTGAATCTGTTTGAAACTTTGTAAATACTTTGGTTTTCCTTTTCTGATGGTTACTTTCTCATGACTTGTGAGAGGCTCTCTTGGACTCTAAGCTCTCTATTTTTTACTTTTAATTTCATAATCACCTTTATAATCCTCTAAAACAGTTGCAACATTGACTCCTTTTCTTGTTAAAGAGCACTCTTTGAGATTAAGGACACATTTGTTTAAAGAAAAAAGTATCCCCCAAGTATACTTACTTTCTACGTTAATATTTGAACAAGTTATGTGCATTATAGTTTATTGAGAATACTAATATATTCATCATAAAAAAAGTAATGCTCAGGGAGCCTGGGTGACTCAGTTGGTTAAGCGTCTGACTCTTGATTTTGGCTCAGGTCAGGATTTCACGGTTTGTGAGGTCAAACCCCGTGTTGGGCTCTGTGCTGACAGCTAGGAGCCTGCTTGGGATTCTTTCCATCCCTCTGTCCCTCCCCCACTCACACTCTTACTCTCTCAAAATAAATAAATAAACTTTTAAAAACAGTTGATGCTCTATTATTTTTCCTTTTTTTTAATGTTTCTGTTCTGAATAATTAACCAAATAAAAATTATCTTTTAGGAACCGTCACTACTGATTAGATTGTCAGTATCAAAATCACATAACTAGAAAGAATGTTGAGATATTGCTAACCAAGCCCATCTAGACCACCTTAAACAAAACCACTCAGTCTCTTGTCTCTACTACCGTTTCACTGATTTCATACACTGTTGCTTCCGTTAGTATCTTGTAAGATACCTGTCACTCCCACCGGACAGAGTGGTGTTCAAACACGAGGTCTTGTAACCAAGCACCAAAACTGAGTGCCAGATATAGCAGGAATACCAAAAACTACTTGGTGGAAGAATGTTGGCAAAACAGAAGCAAATAGTAGCTTATAACATTTCACCATCATGCATTGATAGCGGCAGGATCAAGACGAAACCTGTTCCAGTTCATAGAGCAGGTCCTTTTTAGTTCTCACTGGTTTTTCTGTAACATTTCTTAACATTTTTTGATTATGAAACTCATTCATATTTATTGTGAAATAAAAAAGTAAAGCATAATATGGATGAGAAAAATAATATACTAAATGTAGATACCCAGGTATAAATATCATTAAATTATTGATGTCTTTTTTGTGTGTTTGTGTGTATGTGTGTTTAACTGAGGTCATTTGCCATATATTGCATATTGTTTTCTGGCATAAAAAATTACTGGTACCGGGGTGCCTGGGTAGCTCAGTTGGTTAAGTGTCTGGCTTCAGCTCAGGTCATGATCTCACAGTCTGTGAGTTCAAGCCCCCCATAGGGCTCTGTGCTGACAGCTCAGAGCCTGGATGGAGCCTGCTTTGGATTCTGTGTCTCCCTCTCTTTGCCCCTCCCCTGTTCATGCTCTGTCTCTCTCTCTCTCAAAAGTAAATAAACTTTAAAGAAAAAATTACTGGTGCCATTAACTGTGAAATAAGAAATGGTGTATAGGAATGGTTTAGGGATGTATATTAAATTTGCTTTCTAAATTACATCTAAGTGGAGGTATTCAGTAGATTATGCATTTTCTGAAGTAGCTCTCAGTAAATTTGGGTGTAAGGAAAAGGTAGAACTTCTAGAGAGTCAGCATTTTGTCAGACGGGTAGCACAAAAAGGTAGTACAAAATAGCACCCATAAGGCTTGTGCACCTCTGGTTACTATACTCAGGAAGATAATGATGCAACCAGGCAAGATTGCAAAGATGGAAGAATAAATGTATGATATTGACATCAGTATGGGGAAAATGCAGACAGAAAAATATAATAGAAATCTGTATGAAGAAGATAAAAATTAAATAAGCAGACAAAAGGAACTGCCAGAAATTAGAAATAAAGCAATGAGAACAATATCCACAAGGCCAAGGAAGGAGATAATGATAGTAAGACAGAAGTTTCAGTAAACAGCTCAATCAAGAAACATCTATTGTGAATTACCGTATGTCGGGTATGGTATTATGGTGTTATAGAGCTAAGTGTGAGGAAAGGAGAAATACAAAGATGAGGAAAGCGAAGCTTCTGATCTCAAGAAGCCTGCAATTAAGCACAAACATAAAACAAGTACATCAATTACTATATTTCAAATCTAATAACCAGAACCCTGATTAAGGCACACAATTACAAGAGCTCTCACTGAGGAGCAAAATGAGATATCAAAGGCACAAATGAAACAACAGTTGGGAAATCAGGACAGATTTCACAGAGGAAGGGCAAAATAAACTTTGAGGGATAAATTAGAGTCATATCTGTGTAGATTTGAAGGCAGGAAAGCAAACAGAAAAGCCCTGGGAATGACTGAGAATGAAAAGCTGAAGCATGCCCAGATGGCAGCAAGCAATGCAGGTGGGAGAACTAAAGGTAGCAGACAATTGCAATAAAGACCTTTTGAAATTTCGAATCAATGGAGGCATTATTTCCTTTGCAGGGTTTTAGCAGTTCAGTGCTTCTGTTGTGTAAAAAGGAATATATATATCTTCCTATCTGCTAAGCCTCCATGGATGCTGAAATGTTTTCGTCACAGATATTATGAAGAAATTGTTAGTCACACACGCAAATAAATCAACCATTATGGCGTTTCCTGCTCAAACATGGCCAATCATTTACAAAAAAAAAAGATATGAGCATATTGCCTACCATGTTTGGCAACTATCCACCAGACTGATGCCATTTTATGCTTCAGGGTTTTTGCAAATATAAATACATTTTTCAGGGTAGGAGCAATTTGAGAAACCACAGTGTTCCTTAGCTCATCATCAGAAACGGTAATTAGCACATCAGTAAATTACCTGTAGAATTTTATTTCCGTGAACAAGAAAATAATGTTATCTCACTCAGTGCAGCAGGCTGATGTGAATTATGACTTTCGGGAAAATGAAGCCTTATGATTATCTGCCAAAGGTGCACATTCACACTGATGATGTTGCTGTTCCAGCAACTTGTTATTCTGAAGTACAGGGTAGTGCTCATGGAGTATTCTGAAGTAGTCCCTAGAACAATTTGAACACAAGTATGTTCTGCTCATTTCCTTCCCTCTGAGATTAGGGTGCTGAACATTTTACTATTTCCCTTTGTTTAGTTGGTGCTCTTAAATACCCCAAGAAAGCCTCTTCAAATGTGTCTACAACAAACTGCTATTGTACCATCAATAGATTTTTCCAGTTAAATTTCAAGAAGAGAGATCATGAAAAGACTGATGAAATGATATGGACTATTTAATAGTCCAATAGAGTCTGGACTATATGAAATAGTCCATATCATTTAATATAGTCCATATTAATTGGACTATATAATATATAATATGTATATATATTATAATAACCATCTGCACAGTATTAACAAATCATTTCAATCCCGAAATAGCTTTTAAAATTAAAAAAACTACCAGTTCCTTCATTTTTCAATTGTTATTTTATTTTTTATTATCAAGCAGTTTATAGAAAAAATATGTAATTTTTCTCTTTTTCTGCTAAAAATTACTCAAAAGAAAATGTGTTTTATCAGACGGCTTTGAATTTTCCATTTAAGAATCTAAAATTTCCCGTGACTAATTGCTTTCCAGAAAAAAACAAATCATGAAATAATAGAATTAAAGTGAAGTGGGATCTTAAAAGTAATCTAATTTTTCAAAACTAACATGTGCTTAAATCCACTCTACAAGGACGCCAGCAAGTCTTTATGTTTCAATAGCTATATTCACCAAGGACTTGTTATCATTAATACAGAGTATTCCTTTTTAACACACTTGTGGGAGTTACTGTTTATATCCCCCATAGGCTTTATTTACTTTATCTTCCATTCTCTACCATTGTAAGGCAAGATAAAATCTGCTTGTACATTATATTCCTTTTTATGTTTTTAGTTGGAGATGATAGAGCAAAATTTACATTATCAGAAACCACCTAAAAGGAATGTATAAATAATAAAAACAAAATTAAAAAAAGAATTTCATCTTTAATAAAACTAGAAAATAGCTGCCAACTCATACCTTAAAGATGATGATACATATCAAAGATAGAGAATTGGGGTCTTGAGAAGATGCAAAATGTAAACATGGACTTTAAGCAGCAGGCTGGAGTCTTCAAAAATTGCTGGAAGTTACTTGAAGAATCTACTCAACCTAGAGAGGACAGAAGAAATAGGGCTTATAAAGAATCATTATAAGGCAACATAATAAGAGAAAAATTAAGCATATTCTTTGAAAAAGAAGGGAAGGAAGGAAGAAAAGAAGAAAAGAAGGAAAAGAAAGAAAGAAAGAAAGAAAGAAAGAAAGAAAGAAAGAAATTACTGCCAGCTTTACCCTGATGCCAAAACCAGACCAGGATGTCACAAGAAAAGAAAATTACACCAATATCCCTTATGTACATATGTCTATGTAAATACTCAACAAAATACTCAACAAAATATTAGCAAAACAAATTC